>NC_091952.1:255223203-255293203 GCF_031021105.1 Erythrolamprus reginae
TCTCTCTCTATTTCTGTCTCTGTCTCTCTCTCTCTCTCTCTCTATCTCTCTCTGTCCATCCATCTGTCTCTGTCTCTCTCTTTGTCTCTGTCTCTCTGCCTGTCTGTTTCTCTGTCTGTCTCTCTCTCAATCTGTGTCTGTCTGTCTCTCACTCTCTCTCTGTATCTTTGTCTGTCTCTCTGTCTCTGTCTGCCTGTTGCTCTCTCTGTCTCAGTCTCTGTCTCTCTCTGGTTTCTCTGTCTTTCTCTGTGTATCCCTCTCTTTCTTTGTGTCCATCTGTCTGTCTCTGTCTCTCTGTCTTTCTCTCCCACTCTCTCTCTGTATCTTTGTCTGTCTCTCTGTATCTCTGTCTGTCTCTGTCTCTTTCTCTCTCACTCTCCCTTTCTTTCTTTCTCTCTCTATCTCTGTCTGTCTCTCTGTCTCTGTTTGCCGGTCGCTCTCTCTGTCTCAGTCTCTGTCTCTCTCTAGTCTCTCTGTCTTTCTCTGTGTATCCCTCTCTTTCTCTCTGTCCATCTGTCTATCTCTGTCTCTCACTCTCTCTCTCTCTCTCTGTCTCTCACTCTCTCTCTCTCTCTCTCTCTGTGTGTGTTCGTCTGTGTCTCTCTCTCTCATCTATGTGTAGTAGATCCAACCTAGAAGTAAGGCAAATACATAAACCATAGCACATAAACCAGTATCTTAATTTGCACCTTTTATACTTTAATTACCTACCTGTTTTCTCCTTTATGTCATATCTCTCTCCTCTGTCTCTCTCTTTTCCTTCTACCTTCTTTCTCCTTATCTCCCACTTTCTACTTCCCTCCTTTTACATTCTTCTCTTCCTTCTCTCCTTCTCCTTCTCTTTCTTAACCCCTCCCTGAGTGTATCTCTTCACAATCCATCTTATAGTTAACAAACAGGTAACTCATGTCCCTAATCTCATTTAATTATCGGTGCTTCTCTTAAACTCATTTTTCCCCCAGTATCCGCATCTATCCTTATTTTTTTATATTTTGCTAGGTACAGAAACACTCTTCTAGATATATAAAAACACACTATTATTCTCGTCCATTTCTATTAAGGTAAGCACTAAGCACCACTTACTCTGTTCAATTAATGAATCGTCTATTCCCCTGAGTTAAATTTCCATTTCCAATTCCCATTAAAAAGCCCTTGACGTAGTAAAGCACCTCTTTTACCATGCAAAATATTTAACAAATAATTTGAGCACTGCCATTTTTCAGACTTGCATTGGAGGCAGATACAGTGGTACCTCTACTTACGAACTTAATTCATTCCGTAAGAAGAAGCATTTTTTCCCATAGGAATCAATGTAAAAGCAAATAATGCATGCGATTGGGGAAACTACAGGGAGGGTGGAGGCCCTGTTTCCTCCCAGGAGATTCCAAGAGAGGCCCTATGGAGGCTTCTCCCTGCCTTTTCCGGTTACAGTTTCGGAGGCTCGCGTTTGAAAATGTAAAATGGTTCTTGAGAAGAGGCAAAAAAATCTTGAACACCTGGTTTTTATCTAGAAAAGTTTGTAAGTAGAGGCACTTGTAGGTAGAGGTACCACTGTACTTTTGTTTTTACAAACTCAGCTTCATTTTATTTACACTTAAGGGATGCTAATGTCTCAGAGATTTCAAATAGGTTTATTATTGTCTTTGGCAAGTCTTCTGCCCCAAAGGTGCTTTTTAGAAGAAACATAGAAACATAGAAGACTGACGGCAGAAAAAGACCTCCTGGTCCATCTAGTCTGCCCTTATACTATTTCCTGTATTTTATCTTAGGACGGATATATGTTTATCCCAGGCATGTTTAAATTCAGTTACTGTGGATTTACCAACCACATCTGCTGGAAGTTTGTTCCAAGGATCTACTACTCTTTCAGTAAAATAATATTTTCTCACGTTGCTTTTGATCTTTCCCCCAACTAACTTCAGATTGTGCCCCCTTGTTCTTGTGTCACTTTCCTATCAAAAACACTTCCTCCTGAACCTTATTTAACCCTTTAACATATTTAAATGTTTCGATCATGTCCCCCCTTTTCCTTCTGTCCTCCAGACTATACAGATTGAGTTCATGGACCCATTCAATTTTGTCAATATCTTTTTGTAGGTGAGGTCTCCAGAACTGAACACAGTATTCCAAATGTGGTCTCAGCAGTACTCTATATAGCAGGATCATAATCTCCCTCTTCCTGCTTGTTATACCTCTAGCTATGCAGCCAAGCATCCTACTTGCTTTCCTACTGCCCGACCACACTGCTCATCCATTTTGAGACTGTCAGAAATCACTACCCCTAAATCCTTCTCTTCTGAAGTTTTGCTAACACAGAACTACCAATACAATACTCAGATTGAGGATTCCTTTTCCCCAAGTGCATTATTTTACATTTGGAAACATTAAACTGCAGTTTCCATTGCTTTGACCATTTATCTAGTAAAGCTAAATCATTTACCATATTACAGACCCCTCCAGGAATATCAACCCTATTGCACACTTTAGAGTCATCAGCAAGAAAGATGGCTTTCTTGATTTTTCTTTGAAGACTTTTCATTTCTCATCCAAGAAGCTTCTTCAACTCTCACAGGATGGTGTGGAATGGAAGGATGTATATTTCTTGCATATAGCTGAGCATTTGTATATTTTTTTGGTGGGGGGGTTTTGTTTTGAAGCATCCTGCGCACACAGATAAACCTCTAAAAAGCCTCAACAACCCTCTAAAAGAATGCAAATGACCAGCCATTTGCAAGGAATAGAAATACAGTGGTACCTCTACCTAAGAACACCTCTACTATTCTAGATAAGAACCAGGTGTTCAAGAATTTTTTGCCTCTTCTCAAAAATTCAATTCAATTTATTAGATTTGTATGCGCCCCTCTCCGAAGACTCGGGGCGGCTCACAACAATAATAAAAAGAGTATAACAATGGAACAAATCTAATAATAAAATTATATTAAAAAACCCCCAAAATTTAAAAACTATACAACACATACATACCAAACATAAAATATAAGAAAGCCTGGGGGAGATGTCTTAATTCCCCCATGCTGGTGATATAGGTGGGTCTTGAGTAACTTGCGAAAGACAAGGAGGGTGGGGGCCGTTCTAATCTCTGGAGTTGATTCCAGAGGGCCGGGGCTGCCACAGAGAAGGCTCTTCCCCTGAGGCCCGCCAAACGACATTGTTTGGTCGACAGGACCTGGAGAAGGCCAACTCTGTGGGACCTTATCGGCCGCTGGGATTCGTGCGGTAGAAGGCGGTTCCAGAGGTATTCTGGTCCAATGCCATGAAGGGCTTTAAACCATCACTTTGCATTGTGACTGGAAACCGATCGGCAGCCAATGCAGGCCACAGAGTGTTGTAGAAACGTGGGCGAATCTAGGAAGCCCCACGATAGCTCTCGCGGCCGCATTCTGCACGATCTGAAGTTTCCGAACACTTTCAAAGGTAGCCATTTTCTACTTAAGAACCCGAGCCCAGAAAAATTTCCCAGGTAATTTGAGAGCAGCGTGAAGGCCCGGCCAGTTTCCTGCCATTCCTCCTTTAATCCCAGTCATCTCGGGCTTTTCTGGGCTGCCAGAGGAGCCTTTCGGTGGCGCTTAAGGAGGCTTTGGCAATCCAGAGCGAACGATGCATTTTCCTTTCTCTGGGTACTTGGAGAGTGAATAAACCTCTGCCAACACCCAGAGAAAAGAAACGCTCTCTTCGCTCTGAGCAGCGACTGTTCTACTCCTCTTCTTCTTCCTCCTCCTCCTCCTCCTCCCACCCAAATTCCGAGCTTTTATTTCTTTCCTAATGAGTTTGCACGCATTATTTGCTTTTACATTGATTCCTATGGGGAAAATTGCTTCTACTTAAAAAACCTTTCTACTTAAGAACCTATTCATGGGACGAATTAAGTTCTTAAGTAGAGGTACCACTGGTATTTCCATTCCCTGGTAATAAAAGGTTTTAGAACCCACTATTCCTTCCTTCCTTCCTTCCTTCCTTCCTTCCTTCCTTCCTTCCTTCCTCCCTCCCTCCCCTCCCTCCCTCCCTCCCCCCTTTCCTTCCCAATATCTATTTTGGCACTTCTTATTTTTATTGTATACAAATACAGTATATACACTGCTCAAAAAAATAAAGGGAACACTTAAACAACCCAATATCACTCCAAGTAAATCAAACTTCCGTGAAATCAAACTATCCACTTAGGAAGCAACACTGATTGACAATCAATTTCACAGGCTCATGTGAACATTCAACTTGGTACAGAACAAAGTATTCAATGAGAATATTTCATTCACTCATATCTAGGGTTTTTATTTTTATTTGAGTGTTCCCTTTATTTATTTTTTGAGCAGTATATATACGAAACTAACAAGGAGGAAAAAAATAAAGAGAAACTTCATAAAATCCTGCATTTTTACTGCACATATTAAAGAAATCCTGGCTAACATATATAGCCGTTGTTCTGTCGGGCTCTCTGGCAGACTCCTCCCAAAAATTCACAGGTACAAATTTCAGACACACAAACGTTTGAAAATTCAAAACAATGTTCTTTATAATGAAAATTCACTTAAACTAAGCCCTCTTTTGGTATAGCAAAGAGCACTCGTCTCCAAACAAACTGGTAATTTGTACAAGTCCCTTATCAATTCTGTGATACTTAGCTTGCAGCTGTGAGGTAATTCACAGTCCTTCTTTTTTCACAAAGTGAAACACACTTTGCTCTGGTTTAGTTTCAAAGCGGGGGAAAATCAGCACACAAAAAGTCAAAGTCAGTAAAGCAGTCACGAAACACAAGGATCAGATAATCCTCCACAATGGCCAAACCCACAGGCTGCTCTTTATAGCAGTCTCACTAATCACCACAGCCCCACCCAACCACAGGTGGCCTCATTTTCTTTGATAATAATCTCTCAGTTGTTGTTGCCTATGCATCGCTCTCCGCATGCATGGCTGTATCATTAACTCGTGTTCTGAATCCAAGGAGGAGCTAGATAATTGATTTCCTTCTGAGCTGTCTGCCCCACTCTCCTCCTCCCTGTCACTCATGTCTTCATGGTCAGAGGAGCCTTCATCATCAGATTCCACCAGGGGGAAAAACAGGCCTGCAGCATGTGGATGTCTCCCCTACATCCACAGTCCTTGGGGCAGGAGCTGGGCCAGAGCTAACCACAACAGTCGTGGGGGTGTGGGGGTGTCTTAAGTTATTCAATGTTAAGTAAACTAATTCTGTTAAATAGTTTTCTAGCTCGCTTAACTTTAATTAAGTTGACTTATGTTAATAGCACCATATTGCATGTTTCCACAGTAGTAAACCATTTAACTAAGTCAGTTTACTTAAACATTAGGGGAAAGCATATAAAATAGCATATATAATTTTCTAAACAATTCTTCAAATAAAAAAATCCTGACGGTGAAATATTTGAAATAGCTTTCAGGTTTCTCAGATCTTTTCATAACTGATGGGGGCTCCGTTCTTACTTATTCCTTTCTGATGATCAAAATACACAGTGTCTTCCTTCCCTTCTGTTCTTCCCAAACTATAGGCTATCAATCAAAAGAACATTTGTCTACATAAAAATCAATGATAGCAAACTTGAGCAATGCTTCAACACGCTGCCTCGTTTCCTCAACATCATCCATTTATGAAAACAACTACACACTTGGAAGTCCTTTGAGATGTTTCTTCAAAGAATATCGATGGAGATTCTTAGTCATGCAGGTCATGGTTGTCCCAAAGGTGCTTTTTCAAAAGGTAACTGGAATTTCTTTATTTTTCCTTGAAGACATTCCACTACTCAACCAAGGAACTGTTTTGACTGCCAGAAACTAATCCTTCCACCACCACCACCCATCCACTGTTGTGGTTAGCTCTGGCCCAGCTCCTGCCCCAAGCAATGAGGAGGAAAATGGAGGGGAAACATCCACATGCCGCAGGCCTGTTTTGCTTCCAGTAGAATCTGTCTCCTCTGACCAAGGAAGCGTGAGTGACAAGGAAGAGGGGAGTTTGGCAGACAGCCAGGAGGAGATCAATCATCTGTATCATCCCTGGATTCTGAACAAGAATTAATGACACATCCACGCATGCATAGAGTGATGCATAGGAGACAACAACTGAAGGATTATTACAAGAGAAAATGAGGCCACCTGTGGTTGGGTGGGGCTGCTGTAATTAGTGCTACAGATAAAAGTGCAGCCTGGTGTTTTAGCCTCATGGCAGTTTATCTGATTCATTGATCATGTTTTTTTTTGCTGTCCAGGATTGTGTGTGTGGACTCTCTGGACTTTAGAATTGGACTCAATTTCCCAGTTATTGGGTGAGCAATTGGATTGCATTTAACCTGTGCTTTGTGTGTACCAGAAAATCCCTTTGACATTTAAAAAGGGAGCTGTTTCTGTTTTTCTGTTTATAAAAACATTTGGGTTTTCCTTTTGTCGTGTGGTGTGTGTCTCCCTGGACTAATTACCCTGTAATTACGGGTGGTTGAGAGTCTCACGCCAGCAGAACATCCACCATTCAGTCAGAACTGATGAAACATCCTGAATGAAAACAAAACGCCTTCAAGGAAAAACCAAGAAAGTTTCCTTAAATAACTTTGCAGATAAATTCTTAAGCTCCTCTCTAACAGAAGTGGAGACTTTAATATTTACTGCATGTAGCACCAGAAATGCCAATCAACATTGACAAAAAAGCTTTAAGCGTCCTTAAGTTAATCCTACGCAGCTTCTTCTCTGGTAACTGCTAACCAGAGCATACAAAACATTTGTCAGACCAATTCTAGAATACAGCTCACCTGTATGGAACCCACAATGCATATCTGATATCAGCACAATTGAGTGAGTCCAGAAATATTTCACAAGAAGGGTCCTTCACTCCTCTTCCCACAACAAAATATCTTACTCCGCCAGACTTGAAATACTTTGATTAGACAACTTACAACTCTGATACCTCATTCTGACTTAACTATAGTTCATAAAATTATTATCATTGTCATTATTGCTACTATAATAATAATAATAATAATAATAATAATAATAATAATAATAATAATAATAATAATAATAATTATTATTATTATTATTATTATTATTATTATTATTATTATTATTTAGATTTGTATGCCGCCCCTCTCTGAAGACTCGGGGTGGCTCACAACAACTAAACAGTACAAATCCAATAATTAAAACAATTTAAAACTCTTAATAAAAAAAAACAATCATACATCTCATACAAACGGAATCAGCCCAGGGGAATCAATTCCCCCATGCCTGATGATATAGGTGGGTATAAACAAACAAACAAACAAACAAACAAACAAACAAACAAACAAACAAAATAAAATAAAATAAAATAGGTTATCAAAACAGACTGTACTTCCTGAGCCACAAGATAGAGTGAAATGCCAGCTTTGAGAGTGAGCTAAACATTTTTTTTCCCTTCCCAACAGCAAATTGCATGAACTTGCAATCGAAACCTGTCAGGAAATGACTACATCAAGATAATTGGAAGGGTCCACGGCCAGGTGGTTGGATTACCAAGCCCACTCATTTGAAAGGATGAAGAGAAGTGACATCTCATTCAGCCAAAATGCTTCTATTTTCAGCTAAGAGAAATCACGAATATTGGCTGCGATTTCAGTGAGCGGAAACCCAGCCACAACTCTCAAATCTTAAAACCGCGTCATCTTCATCGATAATCATCCTCATCATCATCAGAGTTGGCAGGGACCCTGGAGGTCTTCTAGTCCACAGGTCATCAACCGGCGGTCCATGGACCACTGGTGGTCCATGAGAAAAATTTAGTGGTCCACGGAGGAACTGCTCTAGCCAGTCCTGTGACTAGAGATCTAAAATATGGGAATAGCCAGGAAGATCGTGATGGAGTTGGAAATCTCCACCCTGGAGGCATCTAAGTGAAACTTGCAATTTTGCAGCGTAACCCTCACCGGCCAGAATGAGGCAGCCCAAAGCAATGTAGAAGGCCTGAAGTTTATGGGACTCAGCTGTTTTGGGGTTGCCATGTAGTAAACTACCAATGGTACTCTATACTGTAAAGTTCTACTATATCTTATATATTAGAGCCTGGGAGAAACCCCACTTAGCAGGAGTGACTGCGAAAGAGATCTTGGAGTCTTGGTGGATAATCAACTAAACATGAGCCAGCAATGTGCAGCAGCGGCCAAAAAAGCCAACACTGTCCTAAGCTGCATCAACAGGGGGATACACTCCAAAACCAGGGAAGTATTAATACCACTCTACTACGCCCTGGTCAGACCACATCTGGAGTACTGTATTCAGTTCTGGTCACCACACTTCAAAAGAGACATTGAAACTCTGGCGAAGGTGCAGAAAAGAGCAACCAAGATTATTAGGGGACTTGAAACCAAGACTTACGAAGAGAGACTGCGGGAACTGGGCATGGATAGCCTTGAGAAAAGGAGGGCCAGAGCAGACATGATAGCTGTATACAGGTATACGAGAGGTTGCCACAGAGAGGAGGGGGTTACTCTATTCTCCAGAGCACCAGAGGGCTGGACGAGGAACAACGGCTGGAAGCTGACCAAGGAGAGATTCAACCTAGAAGTAAGGAAGAACTTCCTGACGGTCAGAGCAATCAACCAGTGGAGCAACCTGCCTCTGAACTCCCCAACTCTGGACACTTTCAAGAGGAGATTGGACTGCCACTTGGCTGGGGTGCTTTAGGATTCCTGCTCAGGCAGGGGGTTGGACTTGATGACCTGCATGGTCGCTTTCAACTCTAACAATAAATAAAATAAAATAAATAAATAAAAATCATTAAGAGCTTTGACTCGTTTGGCCATAAGAGGGCGCCAGTACTTTTCCCTGTTGGGGGAGTTTACTCTGAGATGTTCTTAGCTGTGTGCGGCTGTGTGCGGTTTATTATCTTTTGCTACTTTGTGTTGTGTATATGTAAATAATACTTTGTTAAATACTAAGTCTGTGTCTTTTACTGGCTGGATCACACAACTGCGCCACTGCAATAACTCTGCTGTGTGTATGTCGACACTTTCGCAGAAGGCTGCACCAAGACATACTGACAGAACAGATGCAGCCACAAAGCACTCTTTCGAGTGGTTCAAGGCCATCCTATGCTTGCCCACCTGGGCGGAAGCGGAAGGAGGACTGGCTTGTCTTCATTTCCATTTGCATTTTATACTAAGCTAAACTTCAGTAAAATCTTTCATGTAGGAGAAAAAAGGAAAGGAAAGGAAAGTCAACAGCTGCTAGAACAGCAACAGCTGGTTCCGCCTTCTAGGAGTTTGCTCTTCATTTTTTTGCTGGAAGACTAATGGACTGTAAAAAGTCTGTACCCCCCACCCCTACAGAAGAATTAAATATTTTGGGGATATTAAAAAGGCAGAATATTATATTTCCCTAATGGAGAAATGTGTGTTCTTTTTTTAAAAGGCAGAAAGCAGACTCGGTATTTCTTAATAGCCCCTACACAGTGTTTCCCAACCTTGGCAACTTGAAGATATCTGGACTTCAACTCCCATTCGCTGGCTGGGGAATTCTGGGAGTTGAAGTCCAAATATCTTCAAGTTGGCAAGGTTGGAAAATACTGTCCTACAAAATATTGTATAGACATTAAGAAAGATTGGGCAATCTTATTCAGAAATCAGCCCATTTCTCTGCCCCAAACAGAAACTAAGGAGGTCAACTTTTAGAAATTCAGATTTAGTGATCCATTCAGAAAGTTTTGGTCAAGACAGAAACTCAGATAAGCAACAAACAAAAGGTTAGCAATTGCATTAGCCTTTAGACTTATATACCGCTTCCTAGTGCTTTTACAGCCCGCTCTAAGTAGTTTACAGAATCAGCTTCTTGCCCTCAACAATCTGGGTCCTCATTTGACCCACCTTGGAAGGATGGAAGGCTGAGTCAACCTGGAGTCAGTGGTGACGTTTGAACTGCTTTACAGCTAGCAGTTAGCTGAAGTAGCCTGCAGTGTTGCACTCTAACCACTCTGCCACCCCGGTTGACAAAATCAGCTGAGACAAGCAACTGGGATTTGTGTTTCCCCTTTTGCCTATAGAGCCAGCTATGACCCCTACGTAACCCCTCCAATAGGAATCTGACAGCAGCCAATAGAATACGCAGACCTTGCCACAGGAACAGGAAGCTCAAGGGCAAGGGCCAGAAATAACCCTCACTCTCCACTCCATGTGGTCAGCTGCACCAGAACCACAAGCCCGTGTGGTTCCGCTTCATCAATAAACCCTCTTTCTAATCAGTTCCATGTTTCCAATGTCTTTCTCCCAGCTTGGAACTGAACCAGATGGATATTTCTTCCCACAGGGTTATTAAAATTGCAGGGCATCACTGAAAAACACAGCCCCCCCAAACATCCCTAAGCAAATAGAACGACCCAGAAGCCCTAGAAGAAGAAGAAGAAAAACAAGAGTCATCTTCAACAAGCAGTATATGGACTGTAACAATCACTATGTAGGACAAACCAGGAGAAGAAAGGCAGAAGGCATCCATGAATAGCAACCAGGAGTCAGAAAGACATGATGAAAAACCTCCCTTCCTTCCTTCCTTCCTTCCTTCCTCCCTTCCTCCCTTCCTTTCTTCCTTCTTCTTTCCTTCCTTCCTCCCTCCATTCCTTCCTTTCTTTCTCTCTCTTCCTCCTTCCTCCATTCCTTCTCTCTCTCTTTCTTTCTTTCTCTCTTTCTTCCTTCCTTTCTGTCTCTCTCTCTTCCTCCTCTTCCTTACTTCATTCCTTCCTATCTCCCTTTCTTTTCTCCTTCCTTCCTTCCTTCCTTCCTTCCTTTCTTTCTCTTTCTATCTTCCTTCCTTCCTTTCTCTTTCTCCTTCTCCTTCTCCTCCTTCTCCTTCTTCTTCCTTCCTTCCTTCCTTCCTTTCTATCTCTCTTCTTCTCCTTCCTTCCTTTCTCTATTTTCATTCTCTCTCTCTTTCTTTCTCTCTCTTTCTTCTCCCTTCCTTCCTTCCTTCCTTCCTGTCTTTCTTTTTTCATTCTCTCTTGCTAAGCAAGTTTTAACTTCTCCACTTTTAGCAATACATCAACAATCCCACATCCTCCAGGGGGCCTAATATAAGAGCTCTATTTTGCATCTCAAGCCTGTCTTTAATCATAATTGAACAGGTGGGCGCTTAAGAATCTAAAATGCGAAGTGTGGGCAGATTTTGAAAGGCTTCCTCTGGACATGTATTGTGCTTCTATCTGCAGTGTGCAGGGAGGCATTAGCTACCTTGTGAGCATCAGAGAACTTTCCAAATTAAGGATCAGAGGGGCGCTTGAAAAATGTGAACCCAAGAAAATTATTCCTATGGTTCATCAAGGAAATAAAAAATAAATGAATTTAGAGTGATTTCAAGTCAGGAGGAGATGTAAAAATAGTTGGAGGGGGGGGAGGATGGATGGATTGTCTTGGTTTCCAACATTTCTCCTATATCTGTTTAAAGAAAAATGTACCTTTTTTTTTTATGTGCTCTGAGAGCATCTGCACCAAGACAAATTCCTTGTGTGTCCAATCACACTTGGCCAATAAAAGTCTACTCTATTCTACTCTATTCTGTTCTATTCTGTCCTTTCTTATTCTACTCTACTCTACTCTATTCTATTATATTATAGCCTTTCCTATTTTACTCTACTCTACTCTATTCTACTCTATTCTATTCTATCCTTTCCTATTTTACTCTACTCTACTCTACTCTACTCTATACTCTATTCTATTCTATTCTATACTAGCAGGGGTGGGCTAATGCCCAGACAGGAGGGGAACGCAGTGGGGTAGCAAAAATGGAGCTCCACCCCCGAGCACCCAATTTGCACAGAAAGATGTTGAAAGTAAATGCAGGGTATCTTCTTTGGCCAGCATCTGCATTCTTCCCAAAAGCATTTAAAAACCCCAAAGCGATTCTGCTACAAACAAAAGTGTCTAGGAAAAGTCTAAGGAGATAAGATCTGGAATTAATTCTATGTGATCTGGTTTCTGCCTCCCCCTCCTTTCTGAATGGCTATAGTATTCTCTAGAACAGAGGTCTTCATAGCTGGCTGGAGAATTCTGGGGATTGAAATTCACAAGTCTTAAAGTTGCCAAATTGGGGGCCCCTGCTCTAGAAAATAAAAATAATAATGCTTGAAACCTAATGTTTTGCCAACACTTCAAAACTACAGGACATGAAATTGATTTTGACAGTACCAAATTAATTTCCAAAACAGAACACTACAGCAAAAGAATAATCATGGAAGCCATCGAGATAGAAAAACATCCCCAAAATATGAACAAGCAGGATGATACCTCCCGCCTACCAGACATCTGAAAACCAGCCCTCAAACGTATCCCAGCCATAGAAACTGAAATCAGACTCAGAACACACATTGCAAAACAATCAAGTAGCCTGCAAGCTCCAACTATTCAGGTTATCACGCCTAATTTACAACCATTAACTAATCAGCATACCTCAGCTACATCAAAGACCCCAGGTGTTACCCCACTGACTCACCAGGAAGTTTCTACACAACAGGCAATTGCTGAGCCATCAAACCACACCCAGCCACCAGTATTTATAGAAAGAAGGCAGCTCAGGTCTCGCTGTGTTCGCCCTAGAACAAGGACAGAAGCACCAGCCTGAAGATGACGAGTGGGACCTCGTCCAAACGTCGCCAGAAATTTTGGAATCCTACACGGGAAGAAACCCAAATATACCAAGACTGTCATACCTGTACCCGTGAAAATCTACAAAAACACACACACACACACATATATATATATGTATATGTATATGTATATGCATATGTAAATAAATATATTAAAACCAAAAAGAAAACATTATAGAAGCAATGGACAAAGGATGGGTCCAGCTTCCAAGCAGCTGCCTTACAATTTTTCAGCATGAAGACAAACCTACGCATCCTGCAGTCCACTCTAAATGTTACATGGTTGTATCATAATTCCATCAATGCGGAACAACCACAATAGGGTTAGAGGTCTTATTTGGGGGTCTGATGAACTCTCCAATTTTCTCTGAAGCCTCCCTGCCCTTATTCCCAACCTCATTTCGATGGATGCAAAAATGGACACATTTAGTAGATCCTTTTACACTCTCCCAGGTCAGTAATATGCCACCGCGAGTGTCCCAAGCGGTCTGGTTAATGGATACACATCTTTGATAGTTGCTGAAATTCTCCACTGAAAAATTATTTTTCCCTTTGAGAGGGATGAACTGTGGGTGGTTTGACAGCTACCTTTGACCAAAGTTTTTTTTCTGCAGACCAACTGAAGACAGAAAACATCTAATAGAAATGCTTTTAAATTAAACCAGTTCCTTATAGCCATCAGGCCAGATGCAATAAAATCTTAGAATCAGAAGGGACCCAGGAGGTCTTCTAGTCCAACCCCATTTAGACCAATGGTTTTTGAAAGCCTCCAGTGGTGGAGTACCCACGACTTCTGGATGCAAGCCATTCCATTGGTTGATGGCTCTCCCCATTAGGAAATTTCTCCTTAGTTCTAGGTCGCTTCTCTCCTTGATTAGTTTTCTGAACATTGTTTCTTGTCTTGCCTTCTGCTGGTTTGGAAAACCAGTTTGACCCCTTCATCATTGTAAGAGTCCCTCAAATTTTGGAACATTGCTATCATGTCTCCCCTAGTCATTCGTTCATTCGTTCATTCGTTCATTCGTTCATTCGTTCATTCGTTCATTCGTTCATTCGTTCATTCGTTCATTCGTTCATTCGTTCATTCGTTCATTCGTTCATTCGTTCATTCGTTCATTCGTTCATTCGTTCATTCGTTCATTCGTTCATTCGTTCATTCGTTCATTCGTTCATTCGTTCATTCGTTCATTCGTTTATGATTTGATTTGATTTGATTATTTGATTTGTATGCGGCCCCTCTCCAAGGACTCGGGGCAGCTCACAACATAGCAAACAATATACAGTGGTACCTCGACTTTATTATTATTATTGTTGTTGTTGTTGTTGTTGTTGTTATTATTATTATTATTATTATTATTATTATTATTATTATTATTCTGTCAATACAACACAGCAAACGAGATCACTATGCTGGATTTCGTATTTCATCACCAGTCGGGCGCTTCCCAAGCATCTAAGACTGCGTGATGTAGCGGCGAATTATGTTTGCCGATCCCAATAAAGCGGCCTTTTGCAATTGACAGATGGAGATTTTGTCAATTCCGATGGTTTTCAAATGTCCCCTGAGATCCTTTGGCCCTGCACCCAGCGTGCCAAGGACCACTGGGACCACTTTCACGGGCTTATGCCAGAGTCATTGCAGCTCGATTTTTAGATCTTCATATTTCACAAATTTCTCTAGCTGCTTCTCCTCAATTATATTATTGTTGTTGTTGTTGTTGTTGTTGTTATTATTATTATTATTATTATTATTTATTAGATTTGTATGCCGCCCTTCTCCGTAGACTCGGGGCAGCTCACAGCAATAATAAAAGCAATGTACAACAAATCTAATATTTAAAAATATCTAAAAAATACCTTATTTACAAAGCAAGACATACACACAAACATACCATGCATAAACTATATAGGTCTGGGGGAGATGTCTCAATTCCCCCATGCCTGACGGCAGAGGTGGGTTTTAAGGAGTTTATGAAAGGCATGTTCGTTCTGTGACCAAGTTCTTGAGTAGAAATTTTCTTACGTAGAAGCAATTTTTCCCATAGGAATCAATGTAAAAGCAAATAATGTGAGCAAACCCATTAAGAAAGAAATAAAAGCTCGGAATTTGGGTGGGAGGAGGAGGAGGAGGAAGAAGAAGAAGAGGAGAAGGACAGTTGCTGCAGGAGGAAGAAGGGGAAGGGAGGGGAATAAAAAAAATCCAAAATTTTAAGGATTTTTTTAAAAAAGAGGGTCTCTGATGCGGCGAGGAGGAGCATGTGCCTCCCATACAACCGGCGTGAGGCTGCCTCCCATACACTGCGCCAGAGAGAGAAACCCAGGGGGAATGGTAGGAAACTGGCTGGGCCTTTGTGCCGCTCTCAAATTTTCTGTGAAATTTTTCCGTGCTTCGGTTCTTAAGTAAAAAATGGTTCTTGAGAAGAGGCAAAAAAATCTTGAGCACCTGGTTCTTATCTAGAAAAGTTCTTAAGTAGAGGAGTTCTTAGGTAGAGGTACCACTGTACAATGTACAAATCTAACAATCCAATTAATTTTACTAGAAAAACTTTAATTCTACTAACATTTAAAATCATTGATTTCCCTTCACACCGCAAAAACATACTACATTTGTCGGCCAGGGGGCAAAGGTCTATTGGCCTCAATCCTGGCGGCACAGATAGGTCTTTAAGCTTTTACGGAAGGCGAGGAGGGTGGGAGCAGTACGAATCTCTGGGGGGAGCTGATTCCAGAGGGCCGGGGCCCCCACAGAGAAGGCTCTTCCCTTAGGTCCCACCAAATGACATTATCTAATCGATGGGACCTGGAGTAGGCCAACTTTGTGAGACCTTATCGGCTGCTGGGATTCATGCGGCAGAAGGTGGTCCCGCAGGTATTCTGGCCCGATGCCATGTAGGGCTTTATAGGTCATAGCCAACACTTTGAATTGAGTCCGGAAACCAATTGTCAACCAATGTGTTGGAGAAATATGCGCGTGTCTGGACAAGCCTATGACTGCTTGCGTGGCTGCATTTTGCACAATTTGTAGTTTCTGAATGCTTTTCAAAGGTAGTCCCATGTAGAAAGCATTGCATTGCATTCGTTCGTTCGTTCGTTCGTTCGTTCGTTCGTTCGTTCATTCATTCATTCTTTCTTTCTTTCATTCATTCATTCACTCAGTCACTCATTCATTCTTTCATTCATTCATTCACTCAGTCACTCACTCACTCACTCACTCACTCATTCTTCCATTCATTCATTCACTCAGTCACTCACTCACTCACTCACTCACTCATTCATTCATTCATTCATTCTTTCATTCATTCACTCAGTCACTCACTCACTCATTCATTCATTCTTTCATTCATTCATTCATTCACTCAGTCACTCACTCACTCACTCATTCTTTCATTCATTCATTCATTCACTCAGTCACTCAGTCACTCAGTCACTCAGTCACTCACTCACTCACTCACTCATTCATTCATTCATTCATTCATGTATTTATTATATTTGTCAAACAAGTATAGGGTTATTGTTTGTATTAATATAATACGGAATAAAGAAGTGATAAAAAGGATAATAGGACAGAAGAACAGGAACGGTAGGCACAATAGTGCGCTTATGCACACCCCTTACTGACCTCTTAGAAAAGGGGAGAGGTCAACAATAGATAATTTAAGATTAAAGATTTGGAGGTTAGGGGAGGAAACCACAGAGTCAGGTAGTGACTTCCAGGCATTGCATTAAGGAAAAAATAAATAAGGAAATCATGGGTAACTCTTAAAATTAGTAAACATTGAGATTGAGTTCAAGACTTCATGAACTCAATCTGTATAGTCTGGAGGACAGAAGGAAAAGGGGGGACATGATCGAAACATTTAAATATGTTAAAGGGTTAAATAAGGTCCAGGAGGGAAGTGTTATTAATAGGAAAGTGAACACAAGAACAAGGGGACACAATCTGAAGTTAGTTGGGGGAAAGATCAAAAGCAACGTGAGAAAATATTATTTGACTGAAAGAGTAGTAGATCCCTGGAACAAACTTCCAGCAGACGTGGTTGGTCAATCCACAGTAACTGAATTTAAACATGCCTGGGAAAAACATAGATCCATCCTAAGATAAAATACAATAAATAGTATAAGGGCAGACTAGATGGACCATGAGGTCTTTTCCTGCCGTCAATCTTCTATGTTTCTATGTTTCTAAAAATGAAAGATGTAAACACGTAAAAAGAAAGATATAATTATATGTACATGTGAATGTATAACTATATTAATTATGGTGTTAAAGAAATAATGTTTGAATGAGAGTACTGTGATGAAATGTAAACATACCAATGTTCTTTTCATGCATCAATGCAGAACTACTAAAAATATAATCATGTTACAGTTTTCAAAGAAAATATTTAAAAATCAATAAAGTTTTCTAAAAAATTGAAAACAAAAACAGCCGTGGGTTGGTTTCCTTTGGCATTGACAGATTGGATGTCCTTGCAGTCCAGGGGACTCATAATAATTGTCCCCGAAGCCTTGATATTATGATCCTAACGCATCAAGGGCCATGTAGATGGCTATAACATTCCGGTTTTAAAGGGGAATCATTACTTTCCTTGAGGTTTCTTGACATTTGCATGAATCAAAGATAATGGTTTCCTGTAACGGAGTTGAACTCTTTTAAACAGCCGAATGTGTAAGCGACACCGCCTGAGTATCTTCTCATTACCCGGGAGAGATTTTTCAAATTTTAATTACAAGCCGAGAGAAGACAAATCAATCTCAGGGCAGCTCTTTTCTTCTTATCCCAGTCGATCTATTAAAACCTGCCTTGCCTGCTGCTTTTTAAAAAATTATTATTATTTTATTTTACAATTGCAATGGGGAACGGTGGCTAAACTGGGGTTGACCGAACGGTGGCATTTCACACAACCTTTTATATTATTTATGAGAGTTGGAAGGGACCTTGTAGGTTATCTAGTCCAACCCCCTACTTTTCTTGGCTCCTAAAAGGGTATGACCTATAAAGCCCTTCATGGCATGGGACCAGAATATCTCAGGGACCGCCTTCTGCTGCATGAATCCCAGTGACCAGTTAGGTCCCACAGAGTGGGTCTTCTCCGGGTCCCGTGAACCAAACAATGTTGCTTGGCGGGGCCCAGGGGAAGAGCCTTTTCTGTGGCGGCCCCGACCCTCTGGAACCAACTCCCCCCAGAGATTAGAATTGCCCCCACCCTCTTGCCTTTCGTAAGCTGCTTAAAACCCACCTCTGCCGTCAGGCATGGGGGAATTGAGATACGCTTTCCCCCTAGGCCTTTACAATTTTATGCATGGTATGTCTGTATGTATGTTTGGTTTTATAATAAGGGTTTTTAACTGTTTTTAGCATTGGGATTATTGTTATATGCTGTTTTATTACTGTTGTTAGCCGCCCCGAGTCTGCGGAGAGGGGCGGCATACAAATCCAATAAATAAATAAATAAATAAATAAATAATAAATAAATAAAAGATCTTTTTTTATTTCTTTAAAAAATATTTTTTATTTCAAATATGTACATAGACAAGACAAAACAAAGACAAAACTTTACATAACACCCCCCACCCCCTCTGTCTTCCTGACAGCCTAATTTACATCTCTTCTATGGTGTATATAACCAATGGTTAACTGTTCGATCTTAAGTATGACCAATTTTCAGGTTTCAAGTATTTAACGTTCATTTACACACCCGTTACTACAAAAATCCTAATTTAATCTAATATTTTTCTTTTTTATATTACAAAATTATATTAAACTTATTCATTCCCTTTTAACGTAGCATAAAAAACCTTGTGTCTTAGAAACATAGAAACATAGAAGATTGATGGCAGAAAAAGACCTCCTGGTCCATCTAGTCTGCCCTTATACTATTTTTTGTATTTTATCTTAGGATGGATCTGTTTATACCAGGCAGGTTTAAATTCAGTTACTGTGGATTTACCAACCACGTCTGCTAGAAGTTTGTTCCAAGCATCTACTTCTTTTCAGTAAAATAATATTTTCTCATGTTGCTTTTGATCTTTCCCCCAACTAACCTCAGATTGTGTCCCCTTGTTCTTGGGTTCACTTTCCAAAATGTCCTTCCTGTTAATGACTACTTCACCTTCAACCGCAACAACATACGAGCACGTAATAGATTCAAACTAAATTTAAAACCGCTCTGAACTAGAAACATGGAAACATAGAAGATTGATGGCAGAAAAAGACCTCCTGGTCCATCGAGTCTGCCCTTACACTATTTCTTGTATTTTATCTTAGGATGGATCTATGTTTATCCCAGGCATGTTTAGATTCACTTACTGTGGATTTACCAACCACATCTGCTGGAAGTTTGTTCCAAGCATCAACTATTCTTTCAGTAAAATAATATTTTCTCACGTTGCTTCTGATCTTTCCCCCAACTAACCTCAGATTGTGCCCCCTTGTTCTTGTGTTCACTTTCCTATTAAAAACACTTCCCTCCTGAACCTTATTTAACCCTTTAAACCCATATTTAAACATTTCGATCATGTCCTCCCTTTCCCTTCTGTCCTCAGGACTATACAGATGGAGTTCATGAAGTCTTTCCTGATAAGTTTTATGCTTAAGACCTTCCACCATTTTTGTAGCCCGTCTTTGGACCCGTTCAAATTGTCCATATGTTTTAGTCTCCAGGCTTTGTAGGATATCTCCAGGACTTCCTACTGAGCTGGAGTCAGAGGTCTTGTTGGCTAAGCTGGTTGAGCAAATGTTTATGTGAGACATAGAGAAAGACTATTTGTGTTCACTTTCCTATTAAAAACACTTCCCTCCTGAACCTTATTTAGCCCTTTAAACCCATATTTAAACATTTTGATCATGTCTCCCCTTTCCCTTCTGTCCTCCAGACTATACAGATTGAGTTCATGAAGTCTTTTGTGATAAGTTTTACGCTTAAGACCTTCCACCATGTTTGTAGCCCGTCTTTGGACCCGTTCAAATGGTCCATATGTTTTAGTCTCCAGGCTTTGTAGGATATCTCCAGGACTTCCTACTGAGCTGGAGTCAGAGGTCTTGTTGGCTAAGCTGGTTGAGCAAATGTTTACGTGAGACATAGAGAAGGACTATTTGTCCACCCAAAAGGAAGAGATGTTTAATTTGGAAGCCAAAGCTGAAGCCAAGCCAAGTCGATCCTCAACCGCACCACCGCTGGCAAGTGATTAGTGCTGCTGCCTTTTCCCCCGTTCACTCATTTGTCAAGAGAGCCACCGGGTAGAAAAGCAGATGGTGACAAGATAGCTCTGCGCTGAAAGGTCAATTGGACTGTAATTGAATCTTCTGCCTGGATGGTGTTGAGGGCATCGGAGCCTTCTGTGGTCTTGGCTCTACAGCAACCTCATTGACGGTGCCAATCTGAAAGACATGTTTGGCTTGACCATGTGTCAGACACTGCTACGGATGTTATCAGTTCTTGGCTTTGGCTGCTGACGGGTGGTTGCACAATCATGCTGTATTCTATGAGCCTGCCGGGGGGGATTCTGGATTGCAAACGTCCTTAGGCTCACTCAGCTTAGTAGTTCCCTTGCAGATGTTGCAGGACCAAACTGGGGGATGTCATCAGTGCTACAAGGGAAGGTGGAGGAGGAGCGGGAGGGGAGGTAAGAAGAATGTGGGATCCTTGGTTGTTGTTGTTTTTTCTTCAGACATTTCATGAACCAACTGGGTAATAGCATCAGTGCTATTTGCTTTCTGTTTATATAAAAGTGGCTTGCTCTGTCAATGATAGCGAGAGTGTTGAAAATGAAAGGGAGTCAGTCAGTCTGTCTGTCTGTCTACCTATCCATCTGTATCCTATCTATCTATCTATCTATCTATCTATCTATCTATCTATCTATCTAATATTTTAGATTAGATTAGATTAGATTTATTGGATTTATATGCCGCCCCTCTCCGAAAACTCGGGGCGGCTCACAGCAAGACAAAAAACAATATATAATGACAATCCAATACCCACCAATCCAATTTCAGTTTTAAGCTAAAAATTCACAAAAACAACCCCAAGTATTAAAACAAATAAACAAAACACACATACAATCAATCTAATACCAAAACAACATGGGCAAGGGGGAGATGTTTCAGTTCCCCCATGCCTGACGGCAGAGGTGGGTTTTAAGAAGTTTGCGAAAGGCAAGGAGGGTGGGGGCAATCCTAATCTCAGGGGGGAGTTGGTTCCAGAGGGTTGGAGCCGCCACAGAGAAGGCTCTTCCCCTGGGTCCCGCCAGACGACATTGTTTAGTCGACGGGACCCGGAGAAGGCCAACTCTGTGGGACCGAACCGGTCGCTGGGATTCGTGCGGCAGAAGGCGGTCCCGAAGGTATTCTGGTCCAGTGCCATGAAGGGCTTTATAGGTCATAACCAACACTTTGAATTGTGACCGGAAACTGATCGGCAACCAATGCAGGCTGCGGAGTGTTGGAGTGATATGGGCATACTTAGAGAAGCCCATAATTGCTCTCGCAGCTGCATTCTGCACGATCTGAAGTTTCCGAACACTTTTCAAAGGTAGCCCCATGTAGAGAGCGTTACAGTAGTCGAACCTCGAGGTGATTAGGGCATGAGTGACTGTGAGCAATGACTCCCGGTCCAAGTAGGGCCGCAACTGGCGCACCAGGCGAACCTGGGCAAACGCCCCCCTCGCCACAGCTGAAAGATGTTTCTCTAGTGTGAGCTGTGGATCGAGGAGGACGCCCAAGTTGCGGACCCTCTCTGAAGGGGTCAATAATTCCCCCCCCAGGGTAATGGATGGACAGATCGAGTTGTCCTTGGGAGGCAAGACCCACAGCCACTCCGTCTTGTCTGGATTGAGTTTGAGTTTGTTGACACCCATCCAGGCCCCAACAGCCTCCAGGCACCGGCACATCACTTCCACTGCTTCGTTGACTGGGCATGGGGTGGAGATGTACAGCTGGGTATCATCGGCATATTGATGATACCTCACCCCATGTCCTTGGATGATCTCGCCCAGCGGTTTCATGTAGATATTAAATAGCAGGGGGGAGAGGACCGACCCCTGAGGCACCCCACAAGGGAGAGACCTCGAGGTCGACCTCTGACCCCCCACTAACACCGACTGCGACCGACCAGAGAGGTAGGAGGAGAACCACTGGAGAACAGTGCCTCCCACTCCCAACCCCTCCAGCCGGCGCAGAAGGATACCATGGTCGATGGTATCGAAAGCCGCTGAGAGGTCAAGGAGCACCAGGACAGAGGACAAGCCCCTGTCCCGGGCCCGCCAGAGATCATCCATCAACGCGACCAAAGCAGTTTCCGTGCTGTAGCCGGGCCTGAATCCAGACTGCCGAGGACCTAGATAATCGGCTTCTTCCAAGGACCGCTGGAGTTGAAGTGCCACCACCTTCTCGACAACCTTCCCCATAAAGGGAAGGTTGGAGACTGGACGGTAGTTATTAAGCACGGCTGGGTCCAGGGAAGGCTTCTTGAGGAGGGGGCGCACAAGTGCCTCCTTATAAAGGGCCGGGAAGGACCCCCTCCCCAAGGAGGCGCTGACAATCTCCTGGGCCCAGCTCCGTGTCACCTCCCGACTGGCCGAAACCAGCCAAGAGGGACACGGATCCAGTAAACAGGTGGCGGAACTCACAGCTCCAATGGCCTTGTCCACTTCATCAGGTGACACCAAGTCAAACTCCGCCCAGACAGGTGGACAAAGACGTTTAGCCCCAGTCGCCTCAACTGACTCGTTGTCAGTCGACTCTGTTTTACAATTGGAGTCGAGGTCCGCCCGGATCCGAGCGATTTTATCAGCGAAAAACGTGTTAAAGTCCTCAGCACTGCTCTGCAAGGGCTCCCCAACTCCCCCCTGATTAAGAAGGGAGCGGGTCACCCTGAACAGAGCGGCTGGGCGGGATTCCGCTGATGCAATCAAGGCGGCATGGTACGCGCATCTTGCCGCCTTGAGCGCCACTTTGTAAGTCTTAATATGAGCTCTTACAAGTGTTCGATCGGATTCAGACTTACTCTTCCTCCATCGCTTCTCCAGACGTCTCTTCTGGCGCTTCAACTCCCGGAGCTCCTCGTTGTACCATGGGGCTCTACGGGGTCTAGTGCCGCGGAGAGGTCGCAACGGCGCAATCCGGTCAAGAGCCCCTACTGCAGCCTTGTTCCAGGCCTCAGCAAGGGTCTCTGCCGAACTGTGAACGAGTGTATCTGGAATGACCCCAAGCGCCCTCTGAAAACCTTCTGGATCCATCAGGCGTCTGGGGCGGAACAACTTAATTGGTTCCGCCTCCCTGCGGGGAAGGATTGGAGCCAGGAAGTTAAGCCGCAGTAGGAAATGGTCTGACCATGACAAAGGCAACACTTCTAAGCCCCTTAGTCTCAGACCATTACTCAATTGCTCAGAGAGGAATATCATATCGGGTGCGTGCCCACCCTCGTGGGTTGGACCCTGAACTACTTGAGTCAGGTCCATGGCTGTCATGGTGGCCATGAACTCCTGTGCCAGTCCAGAGGAACCGCCGAGTGACGGCAGATTGAAGTCCCCCAGGACAATAAGTCCGGGGAACTCCACCGCCAACCCGGCCACCTCCTCGAGCAGCACAGGCAGGGCTGTTGACACGCAGCTGGGAGGCAGGTACGTGAGTAACAAGCCCACCTGAACCCCTAAGTCCAACTTCACCAGAAGGGACTCGCAACCCGCAACCTCTGGAGCAATGAGCCTACGCAGGCAAAGACTCTCCCTGGCTATAATAGCCACTCCTCCCCCCCTTCCCTGGGGTCGAGGTTGATGCCACACCCGAAACCCAGCTGGACAGATTTCCGAGAGAGGAACTCCTCCCTCTGGGCCCAGCCAGGTTTCGGTCACACAAGCCAGGTCGGCCTCCTCATCCAGGATCAAATCCCGGATGAGGAGAGCTTTATTTACCACCGACCTGGCATTGAGCAGCAGCAGCTTGAGCCCAGGGCCAGGATTACACTCGTCACCTTCCTTCCTTCTTTCCTTCCTTCCTTCCTTCCTTTTATCTTTCTATCTATCTACTTACCCACCCATTTATCTATCTATCTATCCATCTGTATCCTATCTATCTATCTATCTATCTATCTATCTATCTATCTATCTATCTATCTATCTATCTACTTACCCACCTATCTATCTATCTATCTATCTATCTATCTATCTATCTATCTATCCCTCTGTATCCTATCTATCTATCTATCTATCTATCTATCTATCTATCTATCTATCTAATATTTTCTTCCTTCCTTCCTTCCTTCCTTCCTTCTATCTTTCTATCTATCTACTTACCCACCTATTTATCTATCTATCCATCTGTATTCTATCTATCTATCTATCATCTATCTATCTATCTATCTATCTATCTATCATCTATCTATCTATCTATCTATCTATCTATCTAATCTTTTCTTTCTTTCTTTCTTTCTTCCTTCCTTCCATCCATCCATATCTATCTATCTATCTATCTATCTATCTATCTATCTATCTATCTATCTATCTATCTATCTATCTATCTATCTAATCTTTTCTTTCTTTCTTTCTTTCTTTCTTTCTTTCTTCCTTCCTTCCTTCCATCCATCCCTATCTATCTATCTATCTATCTATCTATCTATCTATCTATCTATCCATCCCACACTCTGCCTTGAATGCATTAATAGGATGATTCAATTTGGATGTGATTCAGCTGATCATCCCTTCAAAGGAGATGCACAAAATGGAGTGACGTGTCATTGATTTCCTGGAGCAGATCAGTCACCCTGCTGTGTTTCATCTGTTTATCTAGTCTTCCGTAACATTTAGCACAACTGTGCAAAAAGCTGTTGCTCAAACATGAATGGGCAATGGAAACATTTCAGAGCTAATTCGTTGCTAACATGCACACATGTGCCCAGTTTACTTTATTATTATTATTTTTTAAATTCCCTTTTCACACTTTGGGGTAGATCTGGGACTTCCTCAATTTGAGGTCCACTACCAGAAGCCTGAGATTGAAACTGCATTCAGTTTTGGTCACCACGATGTAAAAAGGAGGTTGAGATTTTAGAAGTAGTAACAAATCTAATATTAAAATCTACTTCAGCTTCAACCACCACAACACAAGAGCACACAACAGAGTTAAACTTAATATTAACCGCTCCAAACTTGACTGTAAAATATATGATTTCAGTAACTGAGTTCTCGAAGCTTGGAACTCATTACCAGACTCCATAGTGTCATCCCCAAACCCCCAACAATTTACCCTTAGATTATCTACGGTTGACCTATCCAGATTCCTAAGAGGTCAGTAAGGGGCGAGTACAAGTGCACTAGAGTGCCTTCCGTCCCCTGTCCTATTGCTCTCCTATATCTCCTATACCTTTCTTCTATTCCTATATCTCTTATTCTATTCTTTCATTGACATGTTCTATTACTATACCTTCTTTCTATTCTTTCTTAGATATATTTTACTATGAGTATCTTCTCTATAACCTTCATCATGTATTTTCCTATGTGTATATCCACTGAAGCCCTCATTGTGTATTGGACAAAATCAATCAATAAATCAATAAATCTCAAGAGTGCAGAGAAGAACAAGAAAGATAATAGGGGACTGGAGGCTAAAACATATGAAGAACAGTTTCAGGAACTTGGTATGTCTAGTTTAATGAAAAGAAGGACCAGGGGAGATATGATAGCAGTCTTCCAATATCTGTGGAGCTGCCACAAAGAAGAAGGAGTCAACCTATTTTCCAAAGCACCTGAAGGTAGAAAAAGAAGGGTGGAAACTAATCAAGGAGATAAGTAACTAAGGAGAAATTTCCTGACTGTGAGAACAATTAACAACTGACAGTCTTTGGAGAGGGGTGGCCCATAAATCCAATGAATGAATGAAGGAAGGAAGGAAGGAAGGAATGAACGAACGAACGAACGAACGAACGAACGAACAAACAAACAAACGAATCAATCAT
The DNA here is from genome assembly GCF_031021105.1 of Erythrolamprus reginae. NCBI lineage: Eukaryota > Metazoa > Chordata > Lepidosauria > Squamata > Dipsadidae > Erythrolamprus > Erythrolamprus reginae. Next base: position 255,248,773 of record NC_091952.1, read on the forward strand.
TCAATCATTCAATCATTCATTCGATCATTCGATCATTCGATCATTCGATCATTCGATCATTCGATCATTCGATCATTCGATCATTCGATCATTCAATCATTCAATCATTCAATCAATCACTAGAACAACTTGCCTCCAGAAGTTGTAAATGTTTTTAAGAAGAGATTGTATAACCATTGGTCTGAAATTTTATAGGGTTTCCTGCCTAAGTGGGGGGTTGGACTAAAAGACCTCCAAGGTCCCTTCCAACTCTGTTATTCTATTCTATTCTGTTATTTCTGTATTTTCATTAAAATAGACATACTCAATTCCTACAACCGTCCTTGGTATGTTTTAGCGTCCAATCCCTTAATTATCCTGGTTGCTCTTCTCTTCACTCTTCCTAGAATCTCAACACCTTCTCTCTATCATGGTGACCAAAACTGGACACCGTAATCCAAGTGTGGTTTCATCAATTCAGTATAAAGGAGGACTATCATTTCTCATGATCTTGTTCGATGCAACCTTGGACTGATAAATCATCAAGGTCCTTTGATTATGGCCAGCTGGAGGAATGTTGACTGTCTTTTAAGGGCAATCAAGTCCAACTCCCAATGTCAACATGTCCTCCTCCTCTTCTCTCTGCTTACTCATTTATCTTGTTTTTGCCACTCGACTGTGACCAGCCAAATATTATCCAGCCCACCCTTTGATCGTTTGATTTGCACAAGTAATTTCTGCTTATTTTTATCTCGGCAGTCGTGCATCTTGATGAATGCCACTTGGACTGCTGAGAAGCTGAAGGTTGAAAAAGAAAATTTATACGGTTGAGAGAAAGAAGGGAAGACACAGACAAACTCACCCTGGCTTAGAAGGTGTGGAGGGTGGGAAGGAGTATTAAGAGTATTAATATTAGAGTTGTGCTTTGTATTTTGTTGTGAGCTGTGGTGAGGGAGGCATTTGCCACCAGTTGCGGCCCTATTTGGACCGGGAGTCACTGCTCACAGTCGCTCATGCCCTCATCATCTCGAGGTTCGACTACTGCAATGCTCTCTACATGGGACTACCTTTGAAAAGTGTTCGGAAATTTCAGATCGTGTAGAATGCAGCTGCGAGAGCAATCATGGGCTTCCCCAGGTATGCCCATGTTACACCAACACTCCGCAGTCTGCATTGGTTGCTGATCAGTTTCTGGTCACAATTCAAAGTGTTGGTTATGACCTATAAAGCCCCTCATGGCATCGGACCAGAATATCTCCGGGACCGCCTTCTGCCGCACGAATCCCAGCGACCGGTTAGGTCCCACAGAGTTGGCCTTCTCTGGGTCCCGTCGACTAAACAATGTTGTTTGGCAGGCCCCAGGAGAAGAGCCTTCTCTGTGGTGGCCCCGACCCTCTGGAACCAACTCCCCTCGGAGATTAGAACTGCCCCCACCCTCCTTGCCTTTCGTAAACTCCTTAAAACCCACCTCTGCTGTCAGGCATAGGGGAATTGAGACATCTCTCCTGGGCCTATACAGTTTATGCATGGTATGTTTGTGTGTATGTTTGCTTTTAATAATGGGGTTTTTAGTGTTTTTTAAATTATTAGATTTCTTGTATATTGTTTTATTGTTGCTGTGAGCCGCCCTGAGTCTATGGAGAGGGGAGGCATACAAATCTAATAAATAAATGAATGAATGAATGAATGAATGAATAAATGAACGAACAAACGAACAAACGAACAAACGAACAAACGAACAAACGAACAAACGAACAAACGAACAAACGAACAAACGAACAAACAAACAAACAAACAAACAAACAAACAAATAAATAAATAAACCAACAAGCCAACCAACCAACCAACCAACCAACCAACCAACCAACCAACCAACCAACCAACCAACCAACAAACAAACAAACAAACAAACAAACAAACCAACAAACCAACAAACAAACAAACCAACAAACCAACAAACCAACAAACCAACAAACCAACAAACCAACAAACCAACCAACCAAACAAACAAACAAACAACAAACAAACAAATATCATTTCCCTGGAATGGGAATGGAATAGAATGGAGTGGGAATGGAATTTATCACCTGCTAGCTTAGCTAAAATGTTTTTTTTTAATGTGTCTAGCAAATGTTGGAAATGTAACCAAAAAACAGGGCACATATTATTGCATTTTGGGCAAAAATACATCAGTGGTTAGGAAATTGATAGGAAACCATGGAGTTTTTAAACCTGAAATTATTATTATTATTTAAATAGGTATAACATCAGAAAAAGTTGATAAACAAAGTACACATTTAACATTGCATGTCTTAATGTTATATTTGCACAATGTTGGAAAAATGAAGAAACACCACAAGCTGACTTTGTAACAGGGTTGAAGTAGGTTCAGACAGGTTCTGGAAAACCAGTATTGGAAATTTTTAGTAGTTTGGAAATGCCATCTCTGGATGTCCCCAGAGTGCTGTGGGAATGGAGATTTTGTAGTATCCTTCCCTTAGAGTGGGAAAGAATGAAGATTTTACAATATCCTTCTCCTGGAGTGGGGTGGAAATGGAGATTTTACAATATCCTTCCCCCAGGAGTGAGGAAGGAATGGAGATTTGGTAGTATCCTTCCCCTGGAGTTGGGTGGGAGTGAAGAATTTGAAGTATCCTTCCCCTGGAGTGGGGAGCGAATGGGGATTTTGAAGTATCCTTCCCCCAAGAATGGGGAAGGAATGGAGATTTGGCAATAATCTCTTACTGCCAACCCACACTCAGTAAAAGACCTTGGAATACTAATATTGAATGACCTAAGTGCTAAAGCCCACTGCAACAATATCGCCAAAAAAGCTTCTAGAGTTGTTAACCTGATGCTACGCAGCTTCTGCTCAGGCAATCTCACACTACTCACAAGAGCCTACAAAACTTTTGCCAGACCCATCCTAGACTTCTGCTCATCTGTCTGGAACCCATACCACATCTCAGACATCAACACCCTTGAAAATGTCCAAATATATTTCACCAGAAGAGCCCTTCACTCCTCCACTCGAAACAGAATATCCTACGAAAATAGACTAACAATCCTGGGCCTAGAAAGTTTAGAACTACGGCGCCTAAAACATGATTTGAGTATTGCCCACACGATCATATGCTGCAACGTCGTACCAGTCAATGACTACTTCAGCTTCAACCGCAACAACACAAGAGCATGCAACAGATTCAAACTTAATACGAACCGCTCCAAACTTGACTGTAAAAAATATGATTTCAACAATCGAGTTATCGAAGCGTGGAACTAATTGCCGGATTCAATTGTGTCAACCCCTAACCCCCAACATTTCTCCCTTAGACTCTCCAGGATTGACCTCTCCAGGTTCCTAAGAGGCCAGTAAGGGGCGTCCATAAGTGCACTGGTGTGCCTTTCGTCCCCTGTCCCATTGTCTTTCCTTTCTCTCACTTATCATATATATTCTCTTCCTTTCATATATCCTCTCCTCTAAGTTCACTTTTACCCTTATATATATTACTACATGTCTATTTTTCTTCCTATGTATTTGTGTATTGGACAAATGAATAAATAAATAAATAATAAAATATCTTTCCCGTTTAGTGGGGTGGGAATGGAGAATTTGAAGTAACTTTCCCTTGGAGTGGGGAGGGAATGGGGATTTTGAAGTATCCTTCCCCCAAGAGTGAGGAAGGAATTGAAATTTCAAAGTATCTTTCCCCCAGAATGGGAAGGGAATGAACTTTTTTCAATATCCTTCCTCCCGGAGTGGGGAAGGAATGGGAATTTTGCAATATCCTTCCCCTAGGAGCAGGGTGGGAATGGAGATTTCACAGTATCCTTCCCCCCGAAGTGAGAAGGAAAGGGAGATTTTGCAATATCCACTCCCACCAAGCCACCCCCACAGAACCGGTAGCAAAAGGGGGGGATTTCACCATTGCTTCGTAAGCATTTCCACGGACCGGGGTCTAAAGACCTGTAGGAATCCTGACCTGTATAACAAGGGCAGCTGTTAGGAGCCTCCCGAAAATTCAAGGATACAAATTTCAGACACACACACACTTGAAAATTCAAAACAATGTTCTTTATCACAAAAGTCAAAATAAACTAAGCACTCTTTTTCTATTGCAAAGAGCACTCTTCCCAAAACAACCCGGTAATCTGTACAACACCACTGACAACACACTCACTCTCCAAAAAGACCTTGACTTTGTTTCAGATTGGTCTAACACCTGGCAACTTCAAATATCAACCAACAAATGCTCTAACCTCCACATCGGCAAAAAGAATCCAAACTTCGCGTATGAACTGAATAAACAAATTCTCGCAGCCAACCCACACTCAGTAAAAGACCTTGGAATACTAATATCAAACGACCTAAGTGCTAAAGCCCACTGCAACAATATCGCCAAAAAGGCTTCCAGAGTTGTTAATCTGATCCTACGTAGCTTCTGCTCTGGCAATCTCACACTACTGACTAGAGACTACAAAACCTATGCCAGACCCATTCTCGAATACAGCTCATCTGTCTGGAACCCACACCACATCTCAGACATCAACACTCTCGAAAACGTCCAAAGATATTTCACCAGAAGAGCCCTTCACTCCTCCACTCGAAACAGAATATCCTACGAAAATAGACTATCTATCCTGGGTCTTGAAAGCTTAGAACTGCGGCGCCTAAAACACGATTTAAGTATTGCCCACAAGATCACCCCCAAGTCTGCGGAGAGGGGCGGCATACAAATCTAAATAATAATAATAATCATCATCATCATCATCATCATCATCATCATCATCATCATCATCATATGCTGCAACGTCCTTCCAGTCAACGACTACTTCAGCTTCAACCGCAACAACACAAGAGCACACAACAGATTCAAACTTAATATTAACCGCTCCAACTTGACTGTAAAAAATATGACTTTAATAATTAAGTTGTCGAAGCGTGGAACTCATTACCAGACTCAATAGTGTCAACTCCCAACCCCCAACACTTCTCCCTTAGACTCTCCACGATTGACCTCTCCAGGTTCCTAAGAGGCCAGTAAGGGGCGTATATAAGTGCACTGATGTGCCTATCGTCCCCTGTCCAATTGTCTTTCCTTATTTCATATGTCATATATATTCTCTCCTTATCTCTCTCTCTCTCTCTCTCTCTGCCTGCATGCATGCATGCATGCATACATACATACATACATACATACATACATGTATATATATATTATATATCATATATATTCTCTCCTTATCTCTTATATAATATATATTCTCTCCCTCCCATCTACTTCTCTTCTTTTTACTTTCTATCGTCATATATATTACTTAATGTCTATTCTCTTCCATATGTATTGTATATTGGACAAGGAATAAAATAAAAATAAAATAAATAAAAAATGTCCCTTAAGCAGTTATTAAGTACTTAGCCAGCAGCTGTGGAGAAACTTCACACCCCTTCTTCTTCTAACGAAGAGAGACACACACACACATGCTGTTCTGCTTTGGTTTCAAAGGCGTGAAAAAGCAACAAAGTCCAGCACACAAGATTCCTGATGAAACTGCAACAGATACTCTTCCACAACGGCCAAACCCCCATGCTGCTATTTATAGCAGCAGCCCTAATTACTGGAGCCCCACCCAAACACAGGTGGTCTCCCTTATTTCCTGTAATATGTCCTTGCGTGGTCTCTTCTACGCATAATTCTGCGCTTGCGTGGGTCCAAAATGTCACCATCTGAAGCTATAGAAGATAAGGAAGATTGACTGCCTTGGCTGTGTGCCAAGCCCTCCTCTGCCGAGTCACTCCCACCTTCTTCTTCGTCCGAGGAAACTAAACTCTGAACTGATTCTGTCGGCAATAACACAGGCCTGTGACATGTTGAATTTCCCCCTGCATCCACCTCCCCATTCCCTGGGGCAGGAGCTGGGCCAGAGGCAACCACAACAAATACCAAACAACTTTGTTCTGCATCTGTTTAGACAACCCAGCTGGGATGCCTCCTAGAACAATTGCTAATAAACATCCAGTTTTGCAGTCAGCTTTATTGCATCAAAGTTTAAATGGTTCCACGGCAGTATTTTTTAAAAGATCATTAATTAGGAAGGAGGCATTTGCTGACAAATCGTCCTGACAGCTTCCCAAGGAACCTATCTTCTCAATATCAGCCAAGGAGGGTCTTTTCTTCATTTCTTGCCCCCCTCCTCCTTCCCTTGTTGCTGTTGATAGCTTATTTCGGTTTTTATAAATGGCCTTGGTGTCATGTTAAAAGAAAATGATGAATTGCCAGATTAATTAGCTGGCAGTCATTGGCTCCGGCTTTAGCTCTGCTTGCATGAAATTCCATGCAGCTGGAATATATAGTGAAAGAAATGTAAGAGGTTCTGTAGAGCAGGGGTTCTCAACCTTTCTAACACCCCTTAATTCAGTTCCTGGTGTTGTGGTGACCCCCGACCATAAGTCTAGTGCCAATTCTCCCAACAGAGCTTGAAGCTGATTGGCAGGAAGTTCAGAGGGACACCCCCACTGTAAAGAGCCCTTCACTCCTCCACTCGAAACAGAATCCCCTACGAGACTAGACTTTCAGACTCCTAGAAAGTTTAGAACTAAGACGCCTTAAACAAGACCTAAGTATTGCCCACAAGATCATATGCTGCAATGTCCTGCCTGTCGGCAACTACTTCAGCTTCAACCACAACAACACAAGAGCACACAACAGATTTAAACTTAATATTAACCGCTCCAAACTTGACTGTAAAAAATATGACTCCAATAACCGAGTTGTCGAAGTGTGGAACTCATTACCGGACTCCGTAGTGTCATCCCCAAACCCCCAACACTTTACCCTTAGATTATCTACACTTGACCTATCCAGATTCCTAAGAGGTCAGTAAGGGGCAAGTACAAGTGCACTAGAGTGCCTTCCGTCCCCTGTCCTATTGTTCTCCTATATCTCCTATACCTTTCTTCTATTCCTATATCTCTTCTTCTATTCTTTCATTGATATGTTCTATTACTATACCTTCTTTTCTATTCTTTCTTAGATATATTTTACTATGAGTATCTCCTCTATAACCTTCATCATGTATTTTACTATGTGTATATTGATATATACCCACTAAAACCCTCATTATGTATTGGACAAAATAAATAAATAAATACAAATAAAAATAAAATAAATAAATGCCTGATTGGTCAGATTGTAAAAAAATGTTCCAAGGCGACAGAATAGAAGCTTTCGTTCCTAACACCATGGGAAATTTGTCTTTTCCCATGATCTTAGATGACCATTGTGAAATGGTCAGTTGGACGCCAAAGGGGTCTTGATCCCCAGGTTGAGAACCACTGCTTTAGAACATAGAATATACAGTAGAATCGTGGAGCCAGAAGGGAGGTCTTCAGAGATCCTGTAGTCAAACCCCCTGCTGGAGGCAGGACTCTTTATACCAACCTGGAGAAATGGTTGTCCAGACTATTTTTGAAAACCTCCAGTGATGGAAGATCCAAAACTTAGAAACATAGAAACATAGAAGATTGACGGCAGGAAAAGACCTCATGGTCCATCTAGTCTGCCCTTATACTATTTCCTGTATTTTAGCTTAGGATAGATATATGTTTATCCCAGGCATGTTTAAATTCAGTTCCTGTGGATTTATCAACCACGTCTGCTGGAAGTTTGTTCCAAGGATCTACTACTCTTTCAGTCAAATAATATTTTCTCATGTTGCTTCTGATCTTTCCCCCAACTCACCTCAGATTGTGCCCCCTTGTTCTTCAGTTCACTTTCCTATTAAAAACACTTCCCTCCTGAACCTTATTTAACCCTTTAACATATTTAAATGTTTCAATCATGTCCCCCCTTTTCCTTCTGTCCTCCAGACTATACAGATTTCTTCTTTGATATGTGGATTAGGTATGAATAACTGGTTGGGGGATTTGAGGAACTTTGATTTAGAGAATAGCTTGACTCCTTCTTCTTTGTGGCAACCCCTGAGATACTGGAAGACTGCTATCATGTCTCCTCTGGCCCTTCTTCTCATCAAACTGACCATGGCCAGTTCCTGCAACCGTTCTTCATTTTTTTTTAGCCTCCAGTCCCCTAATCATCTTTGTCGTTCTTCTCTGCATTCTTTCTAGAGTCCTAACATCTTTTTTACATCATGGCGACCAAAACTGAATGCAATATTCCACGTATGGTTTCACCACTGCAATATAAAGCATACGAATACTTCACATGATTTTGTTACTATCCCTCTCTTGATGTAGCCTAAAATTGCATCTGAGGTTTGGGAAGAGGAGCAGGAGGAGCAGCGGAAGGAGGAGAAGGAGGAGGAGGAGGAGGAAGTGGAGAAGGAGGGGGAGGAAGAAGAGGAGGAGGAGGAGGAGAAGGAGGAGGAGGAGGAGGAAGAAGAGGAGGAGGAGGAGGAGGAGGAAGAGGAGGAGAAGGAGAAGGAGGAGGAGAAGGAGGAGGAGGAGGAGGAAGTGGAGAAGGAGGAGGAGGAAGAAGAGGAAGAGGAGGACAAGGAGGAAGAGGAGGACAAGGAGGAGGAGGAGGAAGTGGAGAAGGAGGAGGAGGAGGAAGAGGAAGAGGAGGAGGAAGTGGAGAAGGAGGAGGAGGACGAAGAGGAGGAGGAGGACGACGAAGAGGAAGAGGAGGAGAAGGAGGAGGAGAAGGAGGAGGAGAAGGAGGAGGAGGAAGAGGAGGAGGAAGAGGAGGAAAGGGAGGATTGTTGAAACCTTGGGAGAGGGATTTGCATAGAGGAGAAGAGGGGAGGGAGGGAGGGAGGGAGAAGGAGGAGGAAAAAATCAAAATGAATGAAAGGGCTTCAAAACCACACAAACGTTTTCCTCCAAATGCTATAAATATTCCTGGGGGGCTTGGGACCCTTCTAGTTCCCCAGGGTTCATGCAAATCCAGTCCAAGTCTTTTTAGCACATTCGTCTCATTTTCAGACAGGAGCTACAGCAGGTGAGCAATATTGCGTGATTTTATAAAAAAATGAATTACTAGTCCTTTTCTTTTCTGATCCAGTTGTCGATATCCAGAGCCTTCCTTTTATGAATTAGAGCTTGGAAATAGTCTTTGGAGACTGGAGAATGGAATATTATCTTCCGATATAACTCAACATCCAGGCCTAATTATAGTGGTAGACACGGATTCGGAGACATAACAGCTGCTAACATGTTTTGCGTTTTCATTTTATGATTTACGAGCGTTAGGTGCAGTTCTACATATTCCCTGGGGAGAGCTTCCTTGTTTTTCTTTTTTCCCCCTCCAAAAGATATTTAGAGCTCGAAGAAAACTCGAGAGAAGAATCTCTTAGCCTCCTTCAGGTTCAGCTGCGTCTTAAGATTCAGTTCCCAAGCAGGAATTGTAATGAGTTTTGCTGAGGAATAGGTTTTTAAGGCTAATGACTCACCGGCAAGTGTGAGCACCTCCATGAGATTTACAACATAGACTATGGGGTTGGAAGGGACCTTGGAGGTCCTCTATTCCAGCACCCACCAAAAGAATCTGTTCTGTCGGGCTCTCTGGTAGAATCCTCCCAAAAATGCACAGGTACAAATTTCAGACACACACACGTTTGAAAATTCAAAACAACGTTCTTTATAATGAAAATTCACTTAAACCAAGCCCTCTTTTGGTATAGCAAAGAGCACTCGTCTCCAAACAAACTGGTAATGTGTACAAGTCCCTTATCAGTTCTGTGATCCTTAGCTTGCAGCTGTGAGGCAATTCACAGTCCTTCTTCTTTCACAAAGTGAAACACACTTTGCTCTGGTTTAGTTTCAAATCAGGGAAAAATCAGCACCCAAAGATCAAAGTCAGTAAAGCAGTCACGAAACACAACGATCAGATAATCCTCCACAATGGCCAAACCCACAGGCTGCTATTTATAGCGGCCTCACTAATGACCACAGCCCCACCCAACCACAGGTGGCCTCATTTTCTTTGATAATAATCTCTCAGTTGTTGCTGCCTATGCATCGCTCTCCGCATGCGTGGCTCTATCATTAACTCTTGTTCTGAATCCAAGGAGGAGCTAGATAATTGATCTCCTTCTGAGCTGTCTGCCCCATTCTCCTCCTCCCTGTCACTCATGTCTTCTTGGTCAGAGGAGTCTTCATCAGCAGATTCCACCAGGGGCAAAACAGGCCTGCAGCATGTGGATGTCTCCCCCACATCCACAGTCCTTGGGGCAGGAGCTGGGTCAGAGCTAACCACAACAAATAAATATTTTTTTAATAAACTTTAATAAAATAAACATGGTGAGTAATAATCTGAATGGTTGTTAAGGGAATGGGAAATTGTAATTTAGGGGTTTAAAGTGTTAAGGGAAGGTTTGTGATACTGTTCATAGCCAAAAATAGTGCATTTACTTCCGCATCTCTACTTCGTGGAAATTTGACTTTCGCGGGCGGTCTTGGAATGCATCCCCCACAAAAATTGAGGGAACACTGTACTTATATCCAATGACCTAAGTGCCAAAGCCCAAAGCAACAACATCGCAAAAAGAGGCTTCAAGAGTTGTTAACCTAATCCTACATAGCTTCTGCTCCGGTAATCTCACACTACTAACAAGAGCTTACAAAACGTTCATCAGACCAATCCTTGAATACAGCTCATCTGTCTGGAGCCCACCCCGAATTTTGGACATAAACACTTCTGGAGGCAAGTAGTTCCACCGGATGATTGTTCTCACTGTCAGTAAATTTGTCCTTCTCTTTCTTCTGGAAGAGACCTTAATTTATTCTTTCTTAATTTATGTGTGCCCCTTACTGACCTCTTAGGAATTGGGAGAGGTCAACTGTGGATAATATAAGGGTAAAGTTTTGGGGGTTAGGTGATGATACAACAGAGTCAGGTAGTGAGTTCTATGCATTAACTACTCAGTTGCTGAAGTCGTATTTTCTACAGTCAAGTTTGGAGCAGTTTTCTTTGAGTTGATGTTGTAACCTTGATGTTGTTACCAAAGAAACATAGAAACATAGAAGATTGATGGGAGAAAAAGACTTCCTAGTCCATCTAGTCTGCCCTTATACTATTTCCTGTATTTTATCTTAGGATGGATCTATGTTTATCCCAGGCATGTTTATATTCAGTTACTGTGGATTTAACAACCATGTCTGCTGGAAGTTTGTTCCAAGCATCTGCTACTCTTTCAGTCAAATAATATTTTCTCACGTTACTTCTGATCTTTCCCCCAACTAACCTCGGGTTGTGCCCCCTTGTTCTTGTGTCCACTTTCCTTTTAAAAACACTTCCCTCCTGAACCTTATTTAACCCTTTAATATATTTAAATGTTTCGATCATGTCCCCCCTTTTCCTTCTGTCCTCCAGACTATACAGATTGAGTTCATGAAGTCTTTCCTGATACGTTTTATGCTTAAGACCTTCCACCATTCTTGTAGCCCGTCTTTGGACCCGTTCAATTTTATCAATCTCTTTTTGTAGGTGAGGTCTCCAGAACTGGACACAGTATTCCAAATTTGGTCTCACCAGCGCTCTCTTCCTGCTTGTGATACCTCTAGCTACGCAGCCAAGCATTACCCAGTTTCCTCCTCCTCTCCCTCTCCCCCTCCTCTTTCTATTTTACGTAAACTCCACTAGCATTAATGATGTTCCCTAACTCAGTCATTAAATGTCTGAAAAAAACCCACCAAGCTCAAAGGATCCTACAGTTCAAGCCAGACTGCAGAGATTCTCTTCAATCAGTACAGAATATTTCACTTCCTAGATTGGAAACATCCAACGTTGGGAGATTTGAAGTTCAGCTATAAATCAATTATAATTATAAATCGACACGGTTAGGACAACCTTGATCTATATATATCCTCTTCCAACAATTTAAAATTATATACATGTCTCAATAGACAGGTAGACAGGTAGAGAATGTGACTGGTGAAACTGGGACAGCCATTTCTCTCTCTGTCTCTGTCTCTGTCTGTCTGTCTCTTTCTCTCTCTGTGTGTGTGCAATTTTAGTTTTGATTCCCTCTGTGTGTCTCTCCTCTCTCTCTTCCCCTTTCCTCTCCCACACTCTTTTTTCTCTCTCTGCTTTGCCTCCACTTTCCTTCCCCCTCTCTCCTTCACTCTTCTCTCCCTCTTTTTTCTTTTCTCCTCCTCTTTCTTCTCTCTTCTTTCGCTCTCTCTTTACCTCTCTTCTCTCCTCCATCTCATCCTTCTCTCCTCACCCTCTCTCTTCTCTCTCTTCTTTCTCCCTCTCTCTTCTTCTCTCTTCTCTATCTCACCCCTCTCTTCTCTTCTCTCCCTTTCTCTTCTCTCTCTTCTTTCTCCTCTCTTCCTCCCTCTTCTATCCTCTCCTCTCTATCTCTTCTTTCTCCTCTCTCTCTTATTCTCTCTTCTCTATCTCACCCCTCTCTCCTCTCCCTTTCTCTTCTCTCTCTTCTTTCTCCTCTTCCTCCCTCTCCTCTCCTCTTTCTTTCTTCTTTCTCCCTCTCTTCTTTTCTCTTCTCTATCTCACCCCTCTCTTCTCTTCTCTCCTCTCCTTTTCTCTTCTCTCTCTTCTTTCTCCTCTCTCCCTCCCTCTCCTCTCCTCTCTCCCTTCTTTCTCCTCTCTCTCCCTACTCTTCTCTTCCTCTCTCTTTCTTCTCTCTCTTCTTTCTCCCCCTCTCTCCTCTCCCCTCTCTCCTCTTTCTTCTTTTTCCTCTCTGTCTTCCTTCTCTCTCTCCCCCTCTCCTCTCCCCTCTCCTCTCTCTCCCTCTTTCTTCTCTCTCCCCTTTCTCCCCCTCTCTCCACAATCTTCTCTCCCCTCTCTCTCCTATCTTTCTTCTTTCTCCTCTGCCCCCCCTCTTCTTTTCTCTCCTCTCTCACCCTTCTCTCTCCCACACTCCCTCTCTTTTATTTCTGCCCCACTCCTCCAAAGCAAAGAGCTGCATTCATTTCTTTGGGAGTAGCTGAATGCAGGTCACTAGGTGACCCCTTGGGGAGGCAAATATTTTTGACTAGGCAATAACTGGGAACCTGGAAACAGTCCTTTCTGATTAGACTGCCAGACCTCCAGAGTCTTGCAGGCTAGCCCCAAGTATTTGCATCTCAATGGGGTAACCTAGTAACCTGCATTTGGTTCCCATGGAGATGAGCGCTCCAGCGGTGGTAGTGTTGTTGTTGTTGTTGTTGTGTGGATTGACACTCCACATTGTCATGGAGGGAAGCCTCCGCATCACCCAGTAATAGAAGCCAGCAACACATCCATGCAGAAAACACACTCGCCCCCCTCCTCCTGCGTCCCCCACAAGAGAATATTGAAGATATTCACCAAATCTCAACCAGCAAATGCTCTGTCCTACACATCGGCAAAAAGAATCAGAACTTCAAATGCAAACTGAATAAACAAATTATCACAGATAACCCCCACTCGGTCAAGGACCTTGGGATACTAATAACAAAAGATTTAAGTGCCAAAGCCCACTGCAACAACATCGCTAAGAAGGCTTCAAGAGTTGTTAACCTAATCCTACGTAGCTTCTGCTCTGGAAATCTCACACTACTTACCAGAGCTTACAAAACTTTCACCAGACCCATCCTCAAATGCAGCTCATCTGTCTGGAACCCATATCACATCTCAGACATTAACACCCTTGAAAATGTCCAAATATACTTCACCAGAAGAGCCCTTCACTCCTCCACTCGAAACAGAATACCCTACGAAACTAGACTTACAATCCTGGGTCTTGAAAGATTAGAACTATGATGCCTTAACCATGATCTAAGTATTGCCCACAAGATCATATGCTGCAATGTCCTGCCTGTCAAAGACTACTTCAGCTTCAACCACAACAACACAAGAGCACATAACAGATTCAAGCTTAATATTAACAGCTCCAAACTTGACTGTAAAAAAATATGACTTTAATCATCGGTTTGTCGAAGCGTGGAACTCATTACCGGACTCTGTAGTATCATCCCCTATCCCCCAACACTTTACCCTTAGACTGTCCACGGTTGACCTCTCCAGATTCCTAAGAGGTCAGTAAGGGGCGTGCATAAGTGCACTAGAGTGCTTTCCAACCCCTGTCGTATTGTCTCTCCTATATCCCATATATTTTCTCTTCTATCCCTATATCTTTCTTCTATTCTCTCATTGATTATTTTATCCTATACTCTCTCTTCTATTCTTTCCCTAATTCTATTTCATCAAATGTGTCCTCTATTACCTTCATTGTGTATTATTGTGTATTGGACAAGATAGATAGATAGATAGATAAATAGATAGATAGATAGATAGATAGGTAGGTAGGTAGGTAGGTAGGTAGGTAGATAGATAGATGATAGATAGATAGATAGATAGATAGATAGATAGATAGATAGATAGATAGATAGATAGATAGAAACATAGAAGTCTGACGGCAGAAAAAGACCTCATAGTCCATCTAGTCTGCCCTTATACTATTTTCTGTATTTTATCTTAGGATGGATATATGTTTATCCCAGGCATGTTTAAATTCAGTTACTGTGGATTTATCTACCACGTCTGCTGGAAGTTTGTTCCAAGGATCTACTACTCTTTCAGTAAAATAATATTTTCTCATGTTGCTTTTGATCTTTCCCCCAACTAACTTCAGACTGTGCCCCCTTGTTCTTGTGTTCACTTTCCTATTAAAAACACTTCCTTCCTGGACCTTATTTAACCCTTTAATATATTTAAATGTTTCGATCATGTCCCCCCTTTTCCTTCTGTCCTCCAGACTATACAGATTATGTTCATTAAGTCTTTTCTGATACGTTTTATGCTTAAGACCTTCCACCATTCTTGTAGCCCGTGTTTGGACCCATTCAATTTTGTCAATATCTTTTTGTAGGTGAGGTCTCCATAACTGAACACAGTATTCCAAATGTTGTCTCACCAGCATTCTATATAGCGGGATCATAATTTCCCTCTTCCTGCTTGTTATACCTCTAGCTATGCAGCCAAGCATCATACTTGCTTTCCCTACCACCTGACTGCACTGTTCACCCATTTTGAGACTGTCAGAAATCACTACCCCTAAATCCTTTTCTTTTGAAGTATTTGCTAACACAGAACTGCCAATACAATACTCAGATTGAGGATTCCTTTTCCCCAAGTGCATTATTTTACATTTGGAAACATTAAACTGCAGTTTCCATTGCTTTGACCATTTATCTAGTAAAGCTAAATCATTTAACATATTACAGACGCCTCCAGGAATATCAACCCTATTGCACACTTTAGAGTCATCGGCAAATAGCCAAACCTTCCCTACCAAATCTTCCCCTATGTCACTCACAAACATATTAAAAAGAATAGGACCCAGAACAGACCCTTGTGGCACACCGCTTGTAACCTGACTCTGCTCAGAATACTCGCCATTAACAATAACTCTCTGATGTCTACACTTCAGCCAGCTGCAAATCCATTGAACTATCCAGGGATTAAGTCCAATCTTCACTAATTTATCTATCAGCTCTTTATGTGGAACCGTATCAAAGGCTTTGCTGAAGTCCAGATAGGCAATATCCACGGCAGCACCTTCATCCAACACCTTTGTGACATAGTCAAAGAAATCAATGAGATTAGTCTGACATGATTTGCCTTCAGTAAAGCCATGCTGATTTGGGTTCATTAAGTTATTGTTTTTTAGGTGCTGATTTATCCTTTTTTTGAGTAGAGTCTCCATCATTTTAACTACAAGTGATGTCAAGCTAACTGGCCTGTAGTTACCAGCTTCTTCTCTACTGCCCTTCTTGTGGATAGGCACAACACTGGCCATTCTCCAATCCTCAGGAACTTCTCCTGTTAACAACGATTGGTTAAACAAATCAGTCAGGGGGGTAGTAATGACAGATCTGAGTTCTTTAAGAACTCTGGGATGGATGCCATCTGGACCCATTGCCTTATTTATCTTTAATCGTTCAAGTTCTTCTAAGACATCGGCTTCTAAGATCACTGGAGCTGAATCCGTACAGCTGGAAGCAATGCTATATCCCTCTATAGTATTATTTTGTACGGTGTCTTTTGAGAAAACTGAACAGAAGTAGCTATTGAAATGGTCAGATAGATAGATGATAGATAGATAGATAGATAGATAGATAGATAGATAGATAGATAGATAGACAGACAGACAGACAGACAGACAGACAGACAGACAGACAAACAAACAAACAAACAAACAAATAAATAAATAAATAAATAAATAGGACAGGGAGTCTACTCACAGTCACTCATGCCCTTATCACCTCGAGGTTCGACTACTGCAATGCTCTCTACATGGGGCTACCTCTGAAGAATGTTCGGAAATTTCAGGCCCATATTTCTCCAACGCTCCGTGGACTGCATTGGTTGCTGATTGGTTTTTGGACACAATTCAGAGTGTTGGTAATGACCTATAAAGGACCCTGAGTCTTTCGGGATTGGGTGGCATAGAAGTCAAAGAAAGAAAGAAAGAAAGAAAGAAAGAAAGAAAGAAAGAAAGAAAGAAAGAAAGAAAGAGGGAGGGAGGAAGGGAAGGCAGGAAGGAAGGAAGGAAGGATTGGGTGGCATAGAAGTCAAAGAAAGAAAGAAAGAAAGAAAGAGGGAGGGAGGGAAGGAAGGAAGGAAGGCAGGAAGGAAGGCAGGAAGGAAGGAAGGAAGGATTGGGTGGCATAGAAGTCAAAGAAAGAAAGAAAGAAAGAAAGAAAGAAGGAGGGAGGGAGGGAAGGAAGGCAGGAAGGAAGGAAGGAAGGATTGGGCGGTATAGAAGTCAAAGAAAGAAAGAAAGAAGGAGGGAGGGAAGGAAGGCAGGAAGGAAGGAAGGAAGGAAGGAAGGATTGGGCGGCATAGAAGTCAAAGAAAGAAAGAAAGAAAAAAAGAAAGAAAGAGGGAGGGAGGGAGGGAGGGAAGGAAGGAAGGAAGGATTGGGTGGCATAGAAGTCAAAGAAAGAAAGAAAGAAAGAAAGAAAGAGGGAGGAAGGAAGGAAGGAAGGAAGGAAGGATTCGGCGGCATAGAAGTCAAAGAAAGAAAGAAAGAAAAAAAGAAAGAAAGAGGGAGGGAGGAAGGAAGGAAGGAAGGAGGGAAGGAAATAAGGATTGGGCAGCATAGAAGTCAAAGAAAGAAAGAAAGAAAGAAAGAAAGAAAGAAAGAAAGAAAGAAAGAAAGAAAGAAAGAAAGAAAGCTCTACATGGCATCATTACTTGCAGGACGCCTTATGCCATATGAGTCCCAGCGTCCGATCAGGTCCCACAGAGTCGACTTTCTCCAGGTCCCGTCAGCTAGACATTGTTGCTTGGTGGGACCTAGCGGAAGAGCCTTCTCTGTGGGGGCCCCGACCTTCTGGAATCAGCTCCCCCCAGAGATTTGCACTGCCCCCACCCTCCTTGCTTTCCGTAAGAGTCTTAAGATTCACCTATGTCTCTAGGCTTGGGGCAATTAGGTCTCAGCCCCCTGGCCAATGAAATGAGATATATGTTGTAGGATTGAACTGGTATGGCTGTTTTTAAATATTGGATTTTTAGATTGCAATTTTAAATTTGATTAGGTTTGTCATTAAATACATAACTGCGCTGTTGAAGGTGAGCTGGCACATCTCCCTTTACCTGCTGAGTCAACCCAAACAGTGTGAACAGCCTACACCAGGGTGGGGGGAAGTGGGTGGAGAGAGGTTGGCATTTGAGCTCAGAAAGCGGAGGGCCTGTGGGTGTCAGCCCTCCATCCTCCTCCGAGGCACAAAAGGCTAAGCTGCCTCGGTGGTGTGTCATCACCAAGCTGCTGCGACCAAATTGGAGAGTCAGAGAGATGGAAGGTAATAGAATATTTATTTATTTTATTTATTTTTATTTTATTTATTTATTTTGTCCAATACACAATGAGGGTTTTAGTGGGTGTATATCTATATACACATAGTAAAATACATGATGAAGGTTATAGAGAAGATACTCATAGTAAAATATATCTAAGAAAGAATAGAAGAGAAGATATAGGAATAGAAGGAAGGTATAGGAGATATAGGAGAGCAATAGGACAGGGGACGGAAGACACTCTAGTGCACTTGTACTCGCCCCTTACTGACCTCTTAGGAACCTGGAGAGGTCAACCGTAGATAATCTAAGGGTAAAGTGTTGGGGGTTTGGGGATGACACTATGGAGTCCGGTAATGAGTTCCAGGCTTCGACAACTCGGTTACTGAAGTCATATTTTTTACAGTCAAGTTTGGAGCAGTTAATATTAAGTTTAAATCTGTTGTGTGCTCTTGTGTTGTTGTGGTTGAAGCTGAAGTAGTCACCGACAGGCAAGACATTGCAGCATATGATCTTGTGGGCAATACTTAGATCTTGTTTAAGGTGTCTTAGTTCTAAACTTTCTAGGCCCAGGATTGAAAGTCTAGTCTCATAGGGCATTCTGTTTCGAGTGGAGGAGTGAAGGGCTCTTCTGGTGAAGTATATTTGGACATTTTCAAGGGTGTTAATGTCTGAGATGCGATATGGGTTCCAAACAGATGAGCTGTATTCGAGGATGGGTCTGGTAAGTAGTGTGAGATTGCCAGAGCAGAAGCTACTTAGGATTAGGTTTACAACTCTTGAAGCCTTCTTGGCTATATTGTTGCAGTGGGCTTTGGCACTTACTGGTAAATCTTTTGTTATTAGTATACCAAGGTCTTTAACCGAGTGGGGGTTATCTGTGATAATTTGATTATTCAGTTCGCATTTGGAGTTCAGATTCTTCTTCCCAATGTGTAGGACAGAGCATTTGCTAGTTGAGATTTGGAGTTGCCATGTGTTAGACCACTCAGAAACAGCGTCAAGGTCTTTTTGGAGAGTAGTTGTGTTATTGGTGGTGTTGAAGAGTTTTACATCGTTGGCGAAGAGGACACAGTTGCTTGTGATGTAATCGCAAAGGTCATTGATGTAGAGAATGAAGAGCGTTGGTCCCAGTATACAAGAATACAAGAGTTGGAAGGAACATTGGAGACCATCTAAGTCTTTCTCCTGCTCAGGAGCGAGTAATGGGCTGCAGTAGGGGTATTAAGCTTATGCACTATTTATTGAATACTAAATAGGTTTTTTTTATTGCCCTTCCTTCTCTAATATCTTAGTACCCAAGGTGGCACAATCTGAGATTAATTGGGGGAAAGATCAAAAGCAACATGAGAAAATATTATTTTAATGAAAGAGTAGTAGATGCTTGGAACAAACTTTCAGCAGCCGTGGTTGGTCAATCCACAGTCACTGAATTGAAACATGCTTGGGATAAACATAGATGCATCCTAAGATAAAATACAGGAAATAGTATAAGGGCAGACTAGATGGACCAAGAGGTCTTTTTCTGCCGTCAGTCTTCTATGTTTCTATGTTTCTAGTATAATCCTCAATTACTTTTAAAATAGGAAATAATTCAATAGTATGCTTTTACCCGTAAACGCTTTAATCATTTTAATCATTATCTTGAGACTGAACTTTTATAGCAATTCAAGAAAATTGAGCTGCTTGCCTAATCTGTTATCCTACTGAACCTTATGGATTCAGTACAAAATGTTAAAATGTCACTGTGCTCCTCAACAAATAGTGCTGTCTGTCATTTGTCCTTTTTTATGGCTGTGCAAATAATGGGACTTAATCAACTGAAAAAAAGAGTCCAACTTTATCTTGGTCGGTAAGCCACTCCCACCCAGTCACATGACCTTCAAGCCCTCCCTCAGTCACATGGATTGTTAAGCCACTCCCGCCTGGTCACATGGCTGGCCTGCCTATCCTACCCAGTCAAATGACCGGCAGGCCACACCCATACAATAAGCCACCCCCACAGTGTGGTAGTAAACTTTTTTGCAGCCCTTCACTCCCTATTGTGATGATGGTGAACCTATGTCTGCGGAGAGGGGCGGCATACAAATCTAAATAATAAATAAATAAATAAATAAATAAATAAATAAATAAATAAATAAATAAATAAATAAATAAATAAATAAATAAATAAATAAATAAATAAATAAATAAATAAATAAATAAATAAATAAATAAATAAATAAATAAATATTAAAAAAAAAATGTCACAGGTGGCACGTAGAGACATATTGGAGGCCACACAAGACTTTGCCATGTTTCAGCTCCAATGCGCATGTGCGCCCTGGCCAGCTGATTTTCAGCCTTGGGAAAAGACATTTCAAATTTAGGTTCTGAATGGGGGCATGTAGTAAAATTGATAATATCCCAGGTATAGTGGTACCTCTACTTAAGAACTTAATTTGTTCCGTGACCAGGTTCTTAAGTAGAAGCAATTTTTCCCATAGGAATCAATGTAAAAGCAAATAATGCGTGCAAATCCATTAGGAAAGAAATAAAAGCTCGGAATTTGGGTGGGAGGAGGAGGAGGAAGAAGAAGAGGAGGAGGAGAGTTGCTACCAAAGGAAGAAGGTGAGGTGAGGGGAATAAAAAAACATCCAAAACTTTAAGGCTTTTAAAAAAAAAAGAGGGACTCTGAGGCGGCGAGGAGGAGCACATGCCTACAATACATCCGGCGCGAGGCTGCCTCCCATACACTGGCTGCTGTTGCTGCTCCCTGCTTCCTCTTCCTTCCCATGCTGAAGGGGTTTCCCTCTCCTCTCGCTCACTCGCTTTGTAGCCGGCACCTTTCCTTTGCTGTGGTGACTCCTTGGCTGCCCAGAGTGAAGGGACCGTTTCTTTTCTCTGGGCGCTGGCAGAGGTTTATTCCCTCTCCAAGTGCCCAGAGAAAGGAAAATGCTTTGTTCACTCTGGACTGCCAAAGCCTCCTTAAGCGCCACCAAAAGGCTCCTCTGGCAGCCCAGATGGCCAGGATTAAAGGGGGAATGGCAGGAAACTGGCCGGGCCTTCGTGCCGCTCTCAAATTTTCTGGGAGATTTTTCCCGGCTCGGGTTCTTAAGTAGAAAATGGTTCTTAAAGAAGAGGCAAAAAAAATATTGAACACACAGTTCTTATCTAGAAAAGTTCTTGAGTAGAGGCATACTTAAGTAGAGGTTCCACTGTATAGGAGAAGAAATGGCAGACGCCAGGGGCAGAGTAAAAAGGGGTATCAGCCTAGGATTCCTACGTAGCCACAAGCAAACTAAGTCCAACCCTCCTTGTGTTCCATTCAATCTTATCTAACTCTAAGCACACACTTCAGAAGATTCCTACGCATGGGCTTTTTAGCAATAAATCAATTAAATTAAAGGTTCTCTCTCTTCCTCTCTCTCTCTCTCTCTCCCTCCCTCTCTCTCTCTCTCTGTTGTGGTTAGCTCTGGCCCAGCTCCTGCCCCAAGGACTGTGGATGTGGGGGAGACATCCACATTCTGCAGGCCCGTTTTGCCCCCAGTGGAATCTGCTGATGAAGGCTCCTCTGACCAAGAAGACATGAGTGACAGGGAAGAGGAGAGTGTGGCAGACAGCTCAGAAGGAGATCAATTATCTAGCTCCTCCTTGGATTCAGAACAAGAGTTAATAATACAGCCACGCATGCGGAGAGCGATGCATAGGCAACAACAACTGAGAGATTATTATCAAAGAAAATGAGGCCACCTGTGGTTGGGTGGGGCTGTGGTCATTAGTGAGGCTACTAGAAATAGCAGCCTGTGGGTTTGGCCATTGTGGAGGATTATCTGATCCTTGTGTTTCATGACTGCTTTACTGACTTTGACCTTTTGTGTGCTGATTTTTCCCTGCTTTGAAACTAAACCAGAGCAGAGTGTGTTTCACTTTGTGAAAGCAGAATGACTGTGAATTGCTTCACAGCTGCAAGATAAGTATCACAGAACTGATAAGGGACTTGTACAAATTACCAGTTTGTTTGGAGACGAGTGCTCTTTGCTATACCAAAAGAGGGCTTGGTTTAAGTGAATTTTCATTATAAAGAACATTGTTTTGAATTTTCAAACGTGTGTGTGTGTGTGTCTGAAATTTGTACCTGTGAATTTTTAGGAGGAGTCTACCAGAGAGCCCAACAGAACACACACTCTCTCTCTCTCTCTCTCTCTCTCTCTCTCTCTCTCTCTCTCTCTCTCTCTCTCTCTCTCTCTCTCTGTGTGTGTGTGTGTGTGTGTGTGTGTGTATGCCCCACACCAAGACATTCATTCAATACCCTGGG
Organism: Erythrolamprus reginae; assembly: GCF_031021105.1. Lineage (NCBI taxonomy): Eukaryota > Metazoa > Chordata > Lepidosauria > Squamata > Dipsadidae > Erythrolamprus > Erythrolamprus reginae. The sequence continues at coordinate 255,270,796 of NC_091952.1, forward strand.
CAGGAGAAACAAAGACAAGAAACAGCGAATGAGAAGCCGAGCCACATTGTTTTTTGAAGCAATTATTACACAATGTTTTATTGTAGAAATTCTACAAGCACAAATGCTTCCTCACAATGAACTGATTTTGCTATAATTCTTTTCTTCTAATGTTAATTGGCTGACACAGCCTCATAAAATTCACCACCAATGTGATAAAGCAGAAGAAACTTCATACAACTGCAAAGAGGTTCAAGTGATCTGAGTCCCCAAAGAGAGTGTGTGTTCCGAAGCCCATGTATCAAAGCCCCAGCAGGTGGACCTGTCTTCTTTCATGGCTTCTTTCAACAGTTCAGTTGAACCAATCGAAAGTCCAACAGCAGATCTGATGTATTAATGTTGCACAATGGATACGATGGTCTGCCCAGTTTGGTAGATCTTTCCCAAGTTCTCCTTAGCATCAAGTATCTTAGGAAGAAACCATGATCCATAAAAAACAGAGCTGAGGCTTCAATTCATTAGAACCAATCCATAATCCATGGAATCCCTTCATCAGCTTCTCTGATAACCTCAGAAGCATTGTTAGACATTTGCTTGTGAAGCCAGAGAAGCAGTAACAAGCGGTGTTGAAGGTCTAAGTAGGCTTGAAAGTCTACTGTTGGCCTTCTGCAGTGACTAACATGCACAGGCTATTTTTAAGACAACAATCCTCATTTATTTGGAAGCTAACATTGCATTTGGCTCGGAATGGTTCGAGTAACCATGGCACCGAATTTGATGACATGATCAAATTTGGCACGCCAATATACATTCGTGGAAAGTCCCTCCTACTCAAGGATAGGAGATCCAAAGCTGAATACGATGATGGAAATAGTAATAAACAATAATAATCTATACCTATCTCCAATCCAACCTGTTTGACAGGTGGGATGTGAAGCAAAACTTCTTTGAACATCAAAAAAAGATTTGATAAAATGTCCATTGTATGCAATGGTGTGTACGCTTTACACTTCTTAGTAGGCTCAAGAAATGGACGAAGGAAGAAATATTGCATTCTTTACTTTGCTGGCTAGTGGAGAAAGCTGGGTTGCCCCACTTGTCAGTCATACATAGTTGTCCAGCTCCTAATTATAGAGCCTAACATTGTTTAACCAAACAGCTTTGACTCCATTTTTTTTAAAAAAAATAAAAACACTTATCCTTCAGTTATTGTTGTTGTGGTTGTTGTTTTTTAACAACATCTTCATGGGCCAGGAAATGAAGAGTGCCCCTTTAGAAAGGACATTCTCTAAGTTCTAGATAGTTTGGAGCTCCAGTTGAAGTCCTCCACCAAAGTCCTCCATAATTTTTCCCTCCCCAACACTCAGTCACAACATTCATGTGGTCACAACTTGGAATGAGGCCATCTGGATAATGGATGAATGTCCCTTGAATGTTCCTTTGCTAGCCTTGACTTTTTCTATATCTTCTTCCTTTCCTCTGCTTTCTTGGTAGCAGCCCACGTTGAGATGTTGACGCTGCCACTTCAGTTCTTCAGAGAACACTTCTTCAGCACGCAAAAGTTGAAGCCGTTGAAGAGTTCAGGAGCTGTGTCACCAATCACCAGAAGAAAACAACTCCCTATAATAATAATAATAAAAAAGAAAGTGAAGATTAAGTGACAGGATAATGAAATGAGAAGAAAAGCAAGCATTACAGCTTTGGAGAATTATGGTAGTGGGTTTCCTCATGGTATGGGGGTCTATCCCAGCTGTCATGGTCAATGGCAAGAGGTTGGGGAACCCCAAACCCAAATCAGGGAGTTAAGGCTACAATATATTCCATCCTTTCCTTATGAGGCAGCTCTGGAGAAGAGAAAGGTGGTAGGACCTCTTTGAAGTAAGACCTATCTAAGGTAGGATGTTCTTGATTCTTGTTCCTTTTGTGGTGGTTCTCAACCTGGGGGTTGGGACCCATTTGGGGGTCAAATGACCATTTCACAGGGGTCGCCTAAGACGATGGGAAGAAACAAATTTCCCATGGTGTTAGGAACTAAAGCTTCTATTCTGGCGTCTTGGAACATATTTTTACAATCCAACCAATCATGCATTTACAATGGGGGTGTCCCTCTGACCTGCCTGCCAATCAGCTTAAAGCACTGTTGGGAGAATTGGCGCTAGACTTATGGTTGGGGGTCGCCACAACATGAGGGACTGTATTAAGGGGTTGTGACGTTAGAAAGGTTGAGAACCACTGTAGGAAACCCCAAAGAGATATTTCCAGCACCTCTATCCCAAAGTGGGCTGTGAAATTGGGAATCTAAACTCCTTCCCAGTTCAAGAGGAGGTCTAGGTATATAAGCAGTAGGAAAATTTGGAACTTCTAAAGGGAGGTTATCCCAAAGGTGCTTCTTGGAGAGTCAATTTGACCTTCTGTTGTCCTCCAAGGATGGCAACTGGACTTCTTGGTTTTTTTTCTTTGAAGACGTTTTGCATCTCATCCAAGAAGCTTCTTGGAGAAGATGCACAATGTCTTCAAAGGAAAAAAACCAAGAAGTCCAGTTGCCTCTTGAAAAAACAACACCATTGGGACAACCATGATCTGAAAATGATTCAGAGTCTCCATCAACATATCTGGAGGTTAGCTAGGAACATGCTGAAGGATTTTTTGGCAGAGAACTCAAATTACCTTCTCTTTCTTCAAGCGCTCATCCTACAAGAGCAGCAGGAGCTTGGGGAAAATGACGTCCGTCCAGCTCTGTGGCTTGCTGGGCTTTTCCAGAGCTGTTTCTCTGTCTCCATCTCTTCACCACATGCGATTCAGGAAGTGCTGAGTTCACAGCCAGTTTTGAATGAGTCACTGTAACAGAAGCATAGCACAAAATGTTGAGCTGAAGTTGCTTCAGCCAATTGTCCCTTATATCAGCAATTAATAATAACAACAGAGTTGGAAGGGACCTTGGAGGCCTTCTAGTCCAACCCCCTGCTTAGGCAACAGACCCTACACTACTTCAGACAAATGGTTATCCAACATCATCTTAAAAACTTCCAGTGTTGGAGCATTCACAATTTCTGGAGGAAAGCTGTTCCACTGATCAATTGTTATAACTGTCTCCTTAGTTCTAAGTTACTTCTCTTCTTGTTTAGTTTCCACCCCTTGCTTTTTGTTCTACCCTCAGGTGCTTTGGGGAATAACTCCTTCTTTTGGGGGGCAACCCCTGAGATATTGGAAGACTGCTATCATGTCTCCCCTGGTCCTTCTTTTCATTAAACTAGACCTACCCAGTTCCAGCAACCGTTCTTCATATGTTTTAGCCTCCAGTCCCCTAATCCTCTTTGCTTTGCTTTCCCTGGTAAGCTCCAATTGGATTGTTTCATTTACACAAAAGCCTGTCTGCCGGTTTGCTCTCATAGATAAAGAAATGCTTCTATGCCTAGAGGTTGGGAATGTTTTTCATACAACCCAATTGCCATTCCCCCTTTTTTTCACAGGAGCTAAATATAATTTTGAGCCTTCCTTCCATCCTGAAAAGACTTTGGGCTGCTGCAAGGAATGGAGCGGATTCGTATCAGAAATCAAACTCCCCAAATTTTGGCAAACATCAGAAAAGCCCAACCTGACAGGGGCTCATGCTATATCCCAACCACATTGTGCCTTAACACGAGGGTCTGCTAAGTCGCCAAGACCCCGAACCCACGTTCATTTCATGCGTGTTGTGAAGCCCAGCCTAAACTAGCCCAAGCTGACATTATCTACAACAGCATCTTTAAACTTGGCAAAGGCAAAAAAAGTCAAGAGGGTGTTTACTTACCTCTAGCCCATGGGAAGGAGTCACATCTCCCCCAAGACTTTTCACAGCTGCTCTTTGTGTTGTCCTTTGCATGTCAAGTGGCCTCTTTCGCCCAGAAATGGCCAACCGTCCAAGTGATGAACTTTGGTTTGACTTCTCTTGACTTTTCTCTCTTCAAGGGCACAAGGCTCTCCAAGTTGCCAGTCTTCTTCCTAGTTTGGTTCTGATTTGCATCCTCAATTGAGGCTCAGCTAAAAGGCTACAGTTCAAGGGTCATTGCACCTTGGGTGAGCTGATCCCCATCACTGAAATACACAGTCCGTTGGGGTTTTTTTTCCCAACTAGCAAAAAAGCTAGTGCAACTTTGGTTGACGTTCTTGTAGGTGGGGTGAGTTCTGGATTCAAGTTGTGTCGTGCCACATTTCGCCCCTTCTTGTACTCTATTCCTCCCTCCAACCTCGGAGTCTTCTTTCTTTCTTTCTTTCTTTCTTTCATCTTTCTTTCTTTTCTTTTCTTTCTCTCTCCCTTCACTAGAACTCTGCTTGAATGAAACATGAAATTCAATGGCATTCACCCTTCCATTCTCAGCAGCTTGGACTTAGAGAAGGAAAGGTGGGGTGTTTGCCTGCTAATGGCTTTTCTGGAGCTTGAAGGACCTTAGAAATAAGATCGGAGACCCATCTGAGAACCAAAACTGAGGCCAAAACCACAGAGCTTCAAGTGCTGGCTGGAATTTTCGGCCAGGACACCTGAAATTTGCTTTCCAATGTGTTTTGGAGCTCAGTCTAAAAGAGGTCGAGGAAGCTATAAAAATAGAAACTTCCTAGAAAGTAAATAAATCCATCGGCTAAATGCAGAGATAAACCGAAGTCATCTCTCCACAGCTACCTGGAAAGGTGAGAGAAACTGTCTGGAAGGAAAAGACTGTTGAAGGACAGAACTCATGCTAGAAGGAAGGACCTTCTGGGAATATGTCTATTTAAATCCCCAGGGAGTCACCACCCAAGGTGATCCAGTTGTCTCTGCCCCCAAAGAAGGATTTCCTACCTTGGTAACATAGTCTGATCCTTGCTTTCAGGAAGCCATCCTCAAACTCAGCTAGGTGATTCGAGCTTTCTAGGTTCTCCCCATGGGATACCAGAAGAAAAAGCCGATCACCTCCAACCGGCTCCTGAGTTGAGATCCCAGAATCATCAGTGTAGCCCAAGGCACCCACTGAATGGAAACCAACCTTCGGAAGAAGTTGATAGTTCCCATTTGTGTTTCTAAATGCCTAGGATTCCTGGGTTCAGATGACCGTGACTGGCGAAACAGAGACATCTGGATGGGTTTCATCACTAGCAACGGGGCTAGCCGTAGAAGAAGGAGGCAAACTTTCCACAGATCCTTCTAACTGGTGTTTGGGACTGGGCTCCTCGGAATGTTTGAGAGTGCCCTCAACTTCCTTGCCCCGTTGGATCAGCTGTTCTAAAGTTTTGGGGTAAGGGTGGCTAAGGAAACGCTTGAGTTTGGGTTGGAGGGTCCCCACGACATACTGGATGACCTCCTCTTCCTCAGCCTCTATGTAGAGGGTTTGGTAGAGGTCCCTTTTGCGCCAGAGGAACTGGTCGAGGGGTTCCCCTTCTTTCTGGGGCAGATCCAGTTCCTCTTTGATGGCATCCCTTGTCAAGGTACCCTCACTGTACTGGAGGAACTCTTTCTTAAATTCCAGCCAGTTCTTGACAGAGTCCTGCTTGTATTCCCACCACTTTTTGGCGGGCCCGTTCATGTGGTTCTGGATCTGGGAGAGCCAATATTCTTCTGTCCCACCCACCTGCTTCAGATAGTCCTCCAGATGAGTCAGGAATTCCCTGGGGTCCTCAAAAATCTGGGTCTCCACTGGAGAGGGCGGGGTATCATCTGGAACAGTGATCCACTGGTAGGTGTCATGGGCCTGAAGCACGCTAGGGTCTTCCCCCATCGGAGGAGGAGTCAGGGCATACATCTGACTCAGATCTAAGGCATAATCATAAATCTCCTCTTGGCTGCTTTGGATTTCTGGGGCCCCTACCCCTACCGAGACCGTTTGCCTGCATTGTTCATCCCGGAAGTACTTTCCCCCACCGGATTCCAAGCGGTCAGCCCATTTCTCCAAGCGGAAGAAGACTTCCTTCCAGACATTGATCTCCCTCTTGACCCACCTCTCCAGGTGAGCGATGGTCTCCTGACACCTAGCCAGGCAAGCCTTGATGGATTTTTTCCATCTCTGGTTCTCCGCGGCTGAAGGAACATGGTCATCTAGGTTGTTCTCTAGTTTCCCCACTGATTTCTGGAGGCCCTTCAGCTCCCTCTCTACCTGCTTGGACACCTCGGTCAGGAGGTGCCTATGGGTTCTCCTCACATGCTCTAACATCTCAGCCCTGCACTTCCCTATCTGGAGGATGACGTTGGGCTTGTTGTGGGCCACCCCGCGATGGCCCTGGGAAGAATGGAGGTTCCCATGGTTGAAGTTCTCCACCTGCATCATTTCTGTAGCTCCAAGTACACTTCCACCCCAACGATTCTTTCTCCAAACCACTCTCACTTGCCTTCTCTTCCTCCTCTAATGCACGAAACACAACTGAATCGGTGGTCGCCCCACGAAAGAAGAAAACGTGGCTGTCGGACTCCACGTGGGGTCAAGGGCAAAAAATATCCACGAAGCAGACCGGGAAAGTTCTTTCCAGCCTCGACTTCTTCCTCCTCCTGGTCTTTGAAGGGTTTAATCCCCAAGGAGATCTGTCAAGTGGAAGGCCACCTCTCCGCTCTTGGTGCGGCTTCTCTCTGGGGCTTTCCAAAACCCTTCCTGAGAACTTTGAGCGAAGAAGAGTTTGGGATTCTCTTCCTCTGTGAGTTGGGAAAAAAATGCAAGAGAGCTCTTCGGTTCCTCTCTCCGCTCTGCCACTCTCTCCGACGGAGACCCGTACTTATACTGCACACAGCTTTGTACGTGGGTGTAGCCAGCCCTCTTTAGTCATCGGCAACGGGCCTCCGATTGGATGAGAAAGAAAGATAGGGGGGGAAAAAATATTCAGGGGAAAATACAGCTTCTGGCACAAATTCTCGGCTTCCCCCTCCCGCTCGCCTTCTCCACCCCCTCGTACACACCTCCAGACTCCAAGCGAGAAGCGCTCGAAAAGGTTTCGGAGACAGTTGGAGAGATGGATGAGTAATCCCTTTACCTTTTCTCTCTCTTTTTTTCTATTCTTCCCCCCTCCCCACTTCTCTCTCTCTCCCTGGCATCCTCCTTCTCTGCCTCCCATCCTCCCCACCCTCCACCACCCCAGCTCAAAGGGCTTATTCATCCCTTAGTCAGCAAGGTTCTTATGAAATCCCTCTCTTGACAAAGAAGGAGGGGGAGATTTAATCCGATGGGGGTCTCACACACACACCACTGCCCGCAGCATAGAGATGGACACCCATGCGCCGCCGCCTCCAGATCTAAGGCATTCCTCACCACAATTAATTGCCAAGTTCTTCCCCTTGGGTGAGTCTCCAAGCCCGAGCCATGAGACCACAAATAAGCCATAGGAGATCAAGATAAGCTCTCTTTTTTTCCCAAATCAGAGGCAGGCATTGGAGCATCCTCTCTAGGGGACGAGGAACAGGTGTCCGAGGAGAGGGCATATGACCTAGACTATGGGGTCAAAAAGGGTCCCCCGCCATTCCCACGGATAAGAGAAGAGGGCCTTGTGGACCAAACTGGGGGGGGGCTGGTGGTGTCAGGAAGGGCCACACGCCCTTTCCCACCTGGGTGGGCCCCTCCCCAACTCATCCGACCCCGCCCATCGCCGGGGTCTCCCAGCGCTTAAGCCCTTGAATGGGTTGCTCGCTTTCCAGGTTCCGCCCACCCCGACGTTGCAGCCAAAGCTCCCTCGCACACTTCTTCCTGGGGCTTGTTATGGAAGCAGGAAGCGCTCCATAAAAGGAAACCGGGAAAGGGGATTTTTATGTAACGAGAGATTTCCCCTTTTTGTTTCTAGAAAGGCTGCCAACAAAGAATTTCCCCCTCCGGAACAGCCAACCTGTCATTCCTGATGGAGACCTGGCATGACAAGATGTGGGTGACACATCGTGTTTGCCACTCAGGGAAGGGAGAAAGGTTGGAGGTTTATGTAACGGGGATTACTCTGCTGGCTTTTCGAAAAGCTGTTGAGACCTGGCTTTGTCACCAGACCTGGGGGTTGTGAACCCTAACATCAGACATTATTTATTTATTTGTTTGTTTTGTCCAATACATAGAAACATAGAAACATAGAAGACTGAGGGCAGAAAAAGACCTCCTGGTCCATCTAGTCTGCCCTTATACTATTTCCTGTATTTTATCTTAGGATGGATATATGTTTCTCCCAGGCATGTTTCAATTCAGTCACTGTGGATTCTTCCTTGCTTGCTTCTTTCTCTTCCTTCCTTCTCTTTCCTTCTTTCTTTCCTTCCTTCCTCCCTTCCTTCCCCATTCCTTCCTTCCTTCTTTTTCTTTCTTTCCTTCCTTCTTTCCTTCCTTCCTTCCTTCATTCATTCATTCATTCATTCATTCATTCATTCATTCATTTATTTATTTATTACTTAGATTTGTATGCTGCCCCTCTCCGAAGACTCGGGGCGGCTCACAACACGTGGAAACAAATCATAAATAATCATAAATCATCATTCCTCCCTCATTAATAGAAACATAGTCGATTGACAGCAGAAAAAGATCTCATGGTCCATCTAGCCTGACCTTATACTATTTCCTGTATTTTATCTTACAATGGATATAAGTTTATCCCAGGCATGTTTTAATTCAGTTACTGTGGATTTACCAACCACGTCTGCTGGAAGTTTGTTCCAAGGATCTACTACTCTTTCAGTGAAATAATATTTTCACATGTTGCTTTTGATCTTTTCCCCAACTAACTTCAGATTGTGCCCCCTTGTTCTTGTGTTCACTTTCCTATTAAGAACACTTCCCTCCTGAACCTTATTTAACCCTTTAACATATTTAAATGTTTCGATCATGTCCCCCCTTTTCCTTCTGACCTCCAGACTATACAGATTGAGTTCATTAAGTCTTTCCTGATACGTTTTATGCTTAAGACCTTCCACCATTTTTGTAGCCCCTCTTTGGACCAGTTCAATTTTGTCAATATCTTTTTGTAGGTGAGGTCTCCAGAACTAAACACAGTATTATTCCAAATGTGGTCTCACCAGCACTCTATATAGCGGGATCACAATCTCCCTCTTCCAGCTTGTTATACCTCTAGCTATGCAGCCAAGCATCCTACTTGCTTTTCCTACCACCCGACCACTCTGCTCACCCATTTTGAGACTGTCAGAAATCACTACCCCTAAATCTTAACACTACCCCTAAATACACAATAATGCGGGTTATAGAGAATATAATCAGGTAGAATGTGTTAAAGGGGGAAGAATAGAGGAGAAAATAAAGGAGTAAAATATAACTATGAGAGAATAGCAGGAAAAGATATAGGGAGAGAAGAGAAGATATAGGAGATAAGGGAGAGACTATAGGACCGGGGACGGTAGGCACTCTGGTGCACTTATGCACGCCCCTTAGGAACTTGGTAAGGTCAACCGTGGATAGTCTAAGGGTAAAGTGTTGTGGGTTAGGGGATGATACTACAGAGTCAGGTAGTGAATTCCATGCTTTGACAACTCAATTACTAAAGTCATATTTTTTGCAGTCAAGTTTGGAGCGGTTAATATTAAGCTTGAATCTGTTGTGGGCTCTTGTGTTGTTGTGGTTGAAGCTGAAGTAGTCTTTGACAGGCAGGATGTTGCAGCACATGATCTTGTGGGCAATACTTAGATCATGTTTGAGCCTGAATAATGCTTGGCTGTTGTGTATGTTACATTGATTTTTGAGCTTTTTATAATGGGTTCGTTAGGGTTATAATGGGGTTTTGTTTTTTTTTTAAAAAAATATTTATTAAGTTTCTACATATAAAAACAATTCAAACAAAGAGAACATACAAAGAAAAGAAAGAAAGAAAAATTAAAGACAATGGACAGGCAAATCAGCTCATAAACTTAAACAACATATAAAGCATTCAGTTTCAGTGGTGTTCGATATATGCACATAGATAGTTATTTGCTTATCATCAATTAATATTTTCTTTCACTACATACATACATTTATTTGTTGTATAAAAGACGTAATTTCTAAACCATATTGTTGACCATCACTTTCAAGCAACCTAATATTAAGTCTTTGAATCTAGTGTGTGGAATTATATGTTTGTTTTCTTTAGTTCTGTGTATTATATTGTATACATTTTGGATATTTCTGAGGAAACATAGAAGCATAGAAGATTAGGATGGATATATGTTTATCCCAGACATGTTTAAATTCAATTACTGTGGATTTACCAACCACGTCTGCTGGAGGTTTGTTCCAAGCATCTACTACTCTTTCAGTCAAATAATATTTTCTCACGTTGCTTTTGATCTTTCCCCCAACTAACCCCAGATTGCGTTCCCTTGTTCTTGTGTTAACTTTCCTATTAAAAACACTTTTCTCCTGAACCTTATTTAATTTAAATGTTTCGATCATGTCCCCCCCCTTTCCCTTCCGTCCTCCAGACTCTACAGATTGAGTCCATGAAGCCTTTCCTGATACGTTTTATGCTTAAGACCTTCCACCATTCTTGTAGCCCGTCTTTGGACCCGTTCAATTTTATCCATATCTTTTTGTAGGTGACGTCTCCACAACTGAACACAATAGTCGTTTTTGATATGAATTCGTTTTTAGGGGTTTTACGTTCATCGGTTTATGGTGCTGTGTTTTTATATTTTCATTTTATTTGGATAAAGAAAGGAGTGTCTATTTTAGCTTTTCCTTCAAGTTCTTTATGTATTTTTTCTCTTTGAGCCATTTGTACCAATTTTCCCATGGGGTTTAAATCTATTGTTAATGTTCGACTTCTTTTTATTATTGTACTATTGTATTTTTTAAAAATTGTTGTAAGCCCACCTGAGTCCTACGGGATTGGGCAGCATAGAAGTTGAATAGATTAAATTAAATTTGATGCCAAGGTATCCCCTTCAATCCAAGGCGTGATTGGCAGCTTTCATCAGGGGCTGAAATCCCCTGATTTAAATTAGCAACAGAAGCTGAGCTGTAGCATCTGCAACTCTCGGACGCTTCTCTTGCAGTGGGAGGCTTCTGTTTTTCTGCTTGGGGGAAAAATAAATAAATGAAATGATGTAGGTTACAGAGCTCGCAAGAATGGAAGACAATGACCGAACTGCCCCAAGCTGCCTTTTAGGAGACATTAGGAGCAGCGAGACATTGTCACAATGGCTATTTTTAACATGCCTGTTCTGGGGGTTGTGTCTTTGATGAGTTGAGTTTGTCCTTGCAATTTGAACTCTGACCTCAGACCCGATCACATGCAACAGGGTATAAAACGGGGAGTTATTTATTTATTTAATTTATTTATTCATTTTCCCAATACACAAATACATAGGAAGAAAAATAGACATGTAGTAATATATAAGGGTAAAAGTGAACTTAGAGGACAGGATATATCAAAGGAAGAGAACATATATGATAGGTGAAAGAAAGGAAAGGCAATTGGACAGGGGACGAAAGGCACACCAGTGCACTTATGGACGCCCCTTACTGGCCTCTTAGGAACCTGGAGAGGTCAATCATGGAGAGTCTAAGGGAGAAGTGTTGGGGCTTAGGGGTTGACACAATTGAGTCCGGCAATGAGTTTCACGCTTTGATAACTCGATTGTTGAAATCATATTTTTTACAGTCAAGTTTGGAGTGGTTCGTATTAGTAAGTTTGAACCTATTGCGTGCTCTTTTGTTGTTGCGGTTGAAGCTGAAGTAGTCATTGACCGGTAGGACGTTGCAGCATATGATCTTGTGGGCAATACTTAAATCGTGTTTTAGGCGCCGTAGTTCTAGGTTTTCTAGGCCCAGGATTGTTAGTCTATTTTCGTAGGATATTCTGTTTCGAGTGGAGGAGTGAAGGGCTCTTCTGGTGAAATATCTTTGGACATTTTTAAGGGTGTTGATGTCTGAGATGTGATATGGCTTCCAAACAGATGAGCAGTAGTCTAGGATGGGTCTGGCAAAAGTTTTGTAGGCTCTTGTGAGTAGTGTGAGCCTGAGCAGAAGCTGCGTAGGATTAGGTTAGCAACTCTAGAAGCTTTTTTGGCGATATTGTTGCAGTGGGCTTTAGCACTTAGGTCATTCGATATTAGTATTCCAAGGTCTTTTACTGAGTGTGGGTTGGCAGTGAGAGATTGTTTATTCAGTTCGTATGTGCGGTTAGGATTCTTTTTGCCAATGTGGAGGGTAGAGCATTTGTTGGTTGATATTTGAAGTTGCCAGGTGTTAGACCAGTCTGAGACAAAGTCCAGGTCTTTTTGGATGGTGCTTGTGTTATCAGTGGTGTTGAAAAGTTTCACATCGTCGGCAAAAAGAACACAGTTGCTTTCGATATGGTCACAGAGATCATTGATGTAGAGAATGAAGATAGTAGGACCTAGTACGCTTCCCTGTTGAACGCCGCTTATGACAGGGGCAGGGGTGGAGAGGGGCGCTACTAATTTTGACAATTTGTTGCCTGTTTGACAGGAATGCAGTAATCCAATTGTGGAGGAGTCCTGAGATGCCATAGGATTTGAGTTTTTGGAGTAGTTTGTCCTGGACCACTGAGTTGAAGGCTTTGCAAAAGTCTATATAAATTGCATCAATGGATTTTCCTTGGTCGAGGAGGGTAGTCCAAATGTTTTTGCAGTGAAGTAGCATGTAATACAAACAGTTAAATGTAGTGCTCTCTCAGTTTGGGAGTTTTATTGAAGACGTTTTGTTATCCAGTTAAGCAACATCACCAGTGCTAGAAGGGAGTGAGGTTTGTGGAGAAGAGGAAGAGGAGGATGAGGAGGAGGAGGAGGAGTTTGACGATGACAACAACAACAACAACAATGACTGTGGGGTTGTTGATGCTGTCTGAGCTTGGTTGCTTTCTTGCTGATGTCTCATTATCCAACTATGTAACATTATCAGTGCTAGAAGATAGTGGGATTGAGGAAGAGGAGGAGGAGGAGGAGGAGGAGGAAGGACTGTGAGGTCCTTAGTAGTTATCTGAGCTTGGTTGTCTTTTTGCTGATGTCTCATTACCCAACTAGGTAATATTATCAATGCTAGATGGGAGTGAGGTTTGAATTGATTGCATTTTAGCCAGTGTTCCCTCTAATTTTTTGGGGGGGTGGGTGGAAAAGTATAGTGTCTGAGCGGCAGTCCCTTTGGGACTGGGTGGCACAGAAATAATAAATAAATAAATAAATAAACAAACAAATAAAAAACCCACCCTGTTTTGCCTCAGATAATTTCAAAATTAAATACTGTACTGTACTGTGTGTCTATAACAGTGAGCTCATAATAGGGCAACTCTATCAATATCAAAATGCCACTTAAATAGTTGAGCTAGTTTCAAACTAGATTTTGATTTTCTTTCTCTCTTCCTTACTCCCATTCTTTTTCTTTCTCTTTTCCTTCCTCTCTTTTTTCTATCTGTTTCTCTCTCTTCCTCTCTTCCTCTCTCTCTCTCCTTCCCTCTCACTCTTTCCCTCTCGGCTTCTGGGCAGGTCTGAGTTGATGATGATTTTTAAGTGAGCGATTGCTCACTGCTCAGCTTAGAGGGAACTATGATTTTAGCAGACATTTCATTACCCAACTAGTTAACATCATCAGTGGTAGAAGATTGCAGGGTTTGCTCTCTTTATATAAAAGTGACTTCCCCTGTCAGGGTTTGTGGTAGTGGTTCTCACTCCCGTCTAGCACTGATGAGGTTACCTAGCTGGGTAATGAAACATCATCAAGAAAACGTCCCAAACTGAGAGACCAGACAAGACTCTACATTTAACTGTTTGCATTACATGCCAACTACCCCCTTCAGACCCTGTTGCATGTCATAGATAGATAGATGGAGAGGGGGAGAGAGAGAGAGAGAGAGAGAGAAGATAGATAAGATAGCTGGATGGATAGATAGGTAGATAGGTAGGTAGGTAGGTAGGTAGATAGGTAGGTAGGTAGGTAGGTAGATAGATAGATAGATAGATAGATAGATAGGTAGGCAGGTAGGTAGGTAGGTAGATGATAGATAGATAGATAGATAGATAGATAGATAGGATAGGTAGGTAGGTAGATAAGATAAGAGGTAGGTAGGTGTTGTGATTAGCTCTGGCCCAGCTCCTGCTCCAAGGACTGTGGATGTGGGGGAGACATCCACATGCTGCAGGCCTGTTTTGCCCCCAGTGGAATCTGCTGATGAAGGCTCCTCTGACCAAGAAGACATGAGTGACAGGGAGGAGAAGAGTGTGGCAGACAGCTCAGAAGGAGATCAATTATCTAGCTCCTCCTTGGATTCAGAACAAGAGTTAATGATACAGCCACGCATGCGGAGAGCGATGCATAGGCAACAACAACTGAGAAATTATTATCAAAGAAAATGAGGCCACCTGTGGTTGGGTGGGGCTGTGGCAATTAGTGAGGCTGCTATAAATAGCAGCCTGTGGGTTTGGCCATTGTGGAGGATTATCTGATCCTTGTGTTTCGTGCCTGCTTTGCTGACTTTGACCTTTTGTGTGCTGATTTTTCCCTGCTTTGAAACTAAACCAGAGCAAAGTGTGTTTCACTTTGTGAAAGAAGGACTTTGAATTGCCTCACAGCTGCAACCTAAGTATCACAGGACTGATAAGGGACTTGCATAAATAACCAGTTTGTTTGGAGACTAGTGCTCTTTGCTATATCAAAAGAGGGCTTAGTTTAAGTGAATTTTCATTATAAAGAACATTGTTTTGAATTTTCAAACGTGTGTGTGTCTGAAATTTGTACCTGTGAATTTTTGGGAGGATTCTACCAGAGAGCCCGACAGAACAGTAGGGAGGTAGGGAGGTAGGTAGGTAGGTAGGTAGATAGATAGATAGATAGATGAGACGAGACGAGACGAGACGAGACGAGATAGATAGATAGATAGATAGATAGATAGATAGATAGATAGATAGATGATAGGTAGGTAGGTAGGTAGGCAGGTAGGTAGGTAGGTAGATAAGATAAGATAGATAAGATAACAGGATGGATGGATGGATGGGTAGGTAGGTAGGTAGGTAGGTAGGTAGATGACAAGCAAGGTCAGGGGTCAGAGTTTAATTTGCAAAGACAAGCTGTTTCATAATGATTCCTTGAAGAGACGATCCCCAGAACAGCCCATGTAAAAATAGACATTGTCACAACATCTCGCTGCTCCTAACGTATATTAACAGGCAGCTTCAAGGAGTTAATTCACTGTCTTCCATTCTTGTCTGCTATATAACCTACATTGCTTTATTTCCACCCCCCAGCAGAAAAGACACCCCCTCTAGAGAAGCATCCAAGAGGCCAGATGCCGAAGCTTGGCTCCCGTTGCTAATTTAAACTGGGGAACTTCAGCCCTGACTAAAGCTGCCAATCATGCCTTTGATTGAAGGGAATATCTTGGCATCTAATTCCCATTACATAAACATCCAACCTTTCTCTCTCCCTGAGTGGTAGAGAACACGATGTGTCACAACTTCTTGTCGTGCCAGGTCTCCCTCTTCCTCCTCCTCCTCCGACCCCATTCCCTTCTACCACTGATTATGTAACCTAACTGGGTAATGAAACCCCTGTAAGAAAGCCACCAAGCTGAGAAAGTTCTATCCTGAGCTGAAAAATATTTTATTTTCTTTTATCGACAGTTATGGTAAATCCAGCTGACTGTGGCTTGGTTAGATTTCATCTCTTTTTTGAACCTTCCCTCCTCCTCCTCCTCCTCCTCCCCCTAGCAGATAGATAGATAGATAGATAGATAGATAGATAGATAGATAGATAGATAGATAGATAGATAGATAGATGATACATGGATAGATAGATAGATAGATAGATAGATGTTAGATAGATAGATAGATAGATAGATAGATAGATAGATAGATAGATAGATAGATAGATGATAGATGGAAGGAAGGAAGGAAGGAAAGAAAGAAAGAAAGAAAGAAGGAAGGAAGGAAAGACAGACAGACAGACAGACAGACAGATAACAAACAAAAAGTGGAAAATTTTTGACAAAATTGAACGGGTCCAAAGACGGGCTACAAGAATGGTGGAAGGTCTTAAGCATAAAACGTATCAGGAAAGACTTCATGAACTCAATCTGTATAGTCTGGAGGACAGAAGGAAAAGGGGGGACATGATCGAAACATTTAAATATGTTAAAGGGTTAAATAAGGTCCAAGAGGGAAGTGTTTTTAATAGGAAAGTGAACACAAGAACAAGGGGACACAATCTTAAGTTAGTTGGGGGAAAGATCAGAGGTAATGTGAGAAAATATTATTTTACTGAAAGAGTAGTAGATGCTTGGAACAAACTTCCAGCAGACGTGGTAGATAAATCCACAGTAACTGAATGTAAACATGCCTGGGATAAACATAGATCCATCCTAAGATAAAACACAGGAAATAGTATAAGGGCAGACTAGATGGACCATGAGGTCTTTTTCTGCCGTCAGTCTTCTATGTTGCTATGTTTCTAAGATGCACCAGAGTATAAGACGCACTTTAGTTTTTGGGGAGCAAAATGGGGAAAAGAATCTGTTTACTGGGTATTCATCTGGGTAACATCCTTAGGCAGCATATTATTTTACACCCCTGGTTAGGGCTTAAAAAAAACTTTATTCAGAGAGAGTAACAATGAAAGAGCTGGCAAGCCAGTAAGAGCTGGGGACATTGTTAGTACCTGGAAAGAAACATTTAGAGCAAGTAGAGAATGAAAAAGAAACCCTGCAAAGACTTAGAGCTTGGAAAACATTCTTTCTCTGCCGTCTATAACCTTCATTGTGTATTTTACTATGTGTATACCCACTAAAACCCTCATTGTGTATTGGACAAAATCAATAAAGTAAAAATAAATAAATAAATGAGATCCCCATGGACAATTGGTGGGCCACTGTGTGACACAGAATGCTGGACTCAATGGCCTTTGGCCTGATTCAGCAGGGCTCTTCTTAGGTTCTTATGTTAATCTGCCTTTCTCCCTACCACCAACAGTAAGAACCATTAATCCTCCACTTACGACAATTCATTTAGTGACCAAAGTGACAATGACCACTGAAAATGACCCATGATTGTCCTTTTCTGGATCTTTCTCTTCTTCTCAGTCACCTGTCCCAGCATCCAGCTCTCCTCCTCCTGCATCTGATGGCTGTCTGCTCTCTTCCTTTTATTAGCTCAGCCACTTGACTGGTTGTCATGGCATCTCCGTCAGCCAGGGTACCCCAAAGGAAGCCTATTTTCATTCTTCCCCCCTCCCTCTTAGAAAATACCATGCAGCAACTGGTAAATCATCACAAAAGGAGGCAGCCCTGTAGGGTGGGTGGAAGATTTGGTGGTCATTAATCAAGGACGAAGAGAGTTGGAAGGGATCTTGGAGGTCAGGTAGACCTCACCTACAAAAGATATGGATCAAATTGAACAGGTCCAAAGATGGGCTACAAAAAGGGTGGAAGGTCTTAAGCATCATACGTATCAGGAAAGACTTGATGAACTCAATCTGTATAGTTTGGAGGACAGAAGGGAAAGGGGGAGGGACATGATCGAAACATATGACATATGTTTAACATATGTTAAAGGGTTAAATAAGGTTCAGGAGGGAAGTGTTTTTAATAGGAAAGTGAACACAAGAACAAGGGGACACAATATGAAGTTCGTTGGGGGAAAGATCAGAAGCAACGTGAGAAAATATTATTTGACTGTCAGAGTAGTAGATGCTTGGAACAAACTTCCAGCAGACATGGTTGGTAAATCCACAGGAACTGAATTTAAACATGCCTAGGATAAACCATCCTAGTGGACAACCATTTAAACAGGAGCCAGCCATGTGCAGCAGCTGCCAAAAAAGCCAACACAGTTCTATGCTGCATCAACAGAGGGATGGAATCAAGATGACATGAAGTGTTATTACCACTTTGTAAGGCCTTGGTGCAAAAAGGATGTTGAGACTCTAGAAAGAGTGTAGAGAAGAGCAACAAATTAGGGGACCGGAGGCTAAAACATATGAAAAACGGTTGCAGGAACTGGGCATGGCCAAAAATCAGCTGGCTGGCAGAAACATGCACATTGGAGCTGAGTTAGGGCAAGAGTTCGCGTGCCAGCAGATATGACTCTGTGTGCCACCTGTGGCACCCATGCCATAGGTTTGCCCTCACTGTTGTAGACCTAGTTTAATGAAAAGAAGGACCAATGGAGACATGATAGCAGTATCTCAGGGATTGCCACAAAGGAGAAGGAGTCAAGCTATTCTCCAAAGCACCTGAGGGCAAAACAAGAAGCAATGGGTGGAAATTAAACAAGGAGAGAAGCAACTTAGAACTAAGGAGAAATTTCCTGACAGTCAGAACAGTTGATCAGTGGAACAGCTTGCCCCCAGAAGTTGTGAATGTCCCAAAATTGGACAACCATCTTTCTGAAGTAGTGTAGGATCTCTTGCCTAAGCAAGGGGTTTGGACTAGAAGACCTCCAAGGTCCCTTCCAATTCTGTTGTTGTTGTTGTTTGTTTCTTTTTTGTTGTTATTATGAAACATAGAAACATAGAAACATAGAAGACTGACGGCAGAAAAAGACCTCATGGTCCATCTAGTCTGCCCTTATACTATTTTCTGTATTTTATCTTAGGATGGATCTATGTTTATCCCAGGCATGTTTACATTCAGTTACTGTGGATTTACCAACCACGTCTGCTGGAAGTTTGTTCCAATCATCTACTACTCTTTCAGTAAATTAATATTTTCTCATGTTGCTTTTGATCTTTCCCCCAACTAACTTCAGATTGTGTCCCCTTGTTCTTGTGTTCACTTTCCTATTAAAAACTTTCCTATTATTGTTGTTGTTATTGTGGTTATGGTTATGGTTGTTTATTTTTATTTTATTTTATTTTATTTATTCATTTGTCCAATACACAAATACATAGGAAGAAAAATAGACATGTAGTAATATATATAAGGGTAAAGTGAACTTAGAGGAGAGGGTATATGAAAGAAAGAAAACATATATGATAAGTGAGAGAAAGGAAAGACTATTGGACAGGGGACGAAAGGCACACCAGTGCACTTATGTACACCCCTTACTGGCCTCTTAGGAACCTGGAGAGGTCAATCGTGGAGAGTCTAAGGGAGAAATGTTGAGGGTTAGGGGTTGACACAATTGAGTCCGGTAATGAGTTCCATGCTTCGATAACTCGATTGTTGAAATCATATTTTTTACAGTCAAGTTTGGAGCGGTTCATATTAAGTTTGAATCTGTTGCGTGCTCTTGTGTTGCGGTTGAAGCTGAAGTAGTCATTGACCGGTTATGGTTATGGTTATGGTTATGGTTATGGTTACGGTTTCGGTTACGGTTATTGAATTTAGGAAAGTAAATCTCAGAGTCTATTTTGAACTTCAAGGAGTACTTTTACTAAATTAGAAGTGAAGGCAATGAAAGAAAAGCAAAGTCTGAAGAAAAAGGCGCACAAGATCCCTGTGACAAAGTCACCCCAACACCCCCTTTGGCAGTCCACCCAATCCAAGATGTCCATAAGCATCAGGTGAGCACATCCTCGCTGGCGGGTCACACTCCTGGAATGCACAGATCGTTAACCTTGAGTTGGTGATAAGCAGGTCTGCTCTGCGTGTCTGGGCCAGGCTGCAATCCCCTTCCCCACTTTCTCTTTCTTGTACAAAAGCAAAACTCCCATGCTTCACCCACCCCAAAATCCCCAATGCCCCCCTCCATCCCGGTTTCCTAATGACAGCTAATGCACTGAAGATATGAAGAATAATGCTGACAGTATCCTGGCTTTATCACTTTTTACAAATAATTCGAGGCAGCGAATATATCCAACGGGTCTCCTTCTCGTATTTCACCTACTGCAGTAACCTGTGAGTTGGGACTGGAACTCTCCTGGTGATTGGTCCAAAGTCACCCAGGTGGCTTTCATGCCTAAAATGGGACTAGAACTCTCCTTTTCACAGTGGATTGATTCAAAGCCATTCTGGTCACTTTCATGCTACTAGTTCATGATACTAGAACTCTCCTTCTCCCAGTGGATTCATTTGATGTCATTCAGGTCCCTTTCATGCCTAAAATGAGACTAGAACTCTCCTTCTCGAGGTTCGATTACTGCAACGCTCTCTACATGGGGCTACCTTTGAAAAGTGTTCGGAATCTCCAGATCGTTCAGAACGCAGCCGCGAGAGCCATCGTGGGGCTTCCCAGATTCGCCCATGTATCTACAACACTCCGTGGCCTGCATTGGCTGCCGATCAGTTTCCGGTCACAATTCAAAGTGTTGGTCATGACCTTTAAAGCCCTATATGGCATTGGACCAGAATACCTCCAGAACCGCCTTCTACCGCACAAATCCCAGCGGCCGATAAGGTCCCACAGAGTTGACCTTCTCCGGGTCCCGTCGACTAAACAATGTCGTCTGGTGGGCCCCAGGGGAATAGCCTTCTCTGTGGCGGCCCCGGCCCTCTGGAATCAACTCCCCCCGGAGATTAGAACTACCCCCACCCTCCTTGTCTTCCGTAAACTACTTAAGACCCACCTATACCGCCAGGCATGGGGCATTTGAGACACCTTTCCCCCAGGCTTATTATAATTTATGTTTGGTATGTATGTGCTGTTTGGTTTTTAATTATGATAGGGTTTTTAGTTTTTTCTTAATATTAGATTTGTGCCAGTATAATATTGTTTTTTATCGTTTGTTGTGAGCCGCCCCAAGTCTTCGGAGAGGGGCGACATACAAATCTAATAAATTATTATTATTATTATTATTATTGTTGTTGTTGTTGTTGTTGTTGTTGTTGTTGTTCTCCCAGTCGATTGGCCCAAAGTCATTCAGGTATTTTCATGCCTAAAATGGGACTAGAATTCTCTTCTTCTAGTTGACTGGCTCAATGCCATTCTGGTCGCTTCCATGCATAAATGATACTAGAACTCTCCTTCTCCCAGTGGTTTTTGCTCAATGTCACTCAGGTTGGTTTCATGCCTAAAATGGGACTAGAACTCTCCTTCTCCCAATGGATTTGCTCAATATCATTCAGGTCACTTTCATGGCCAAGATGGAAAGGAGAAGAATTCTCCTTCTGGTGATTGGTCCAAAGTTATTCCATTTGCTTTCATACAATCTGAGTGACGTTTTGGCCATTATGGGTCACATTGGCCGAATCCATGAGGTATAATGAAAGGTCTACCTCCCGAAGGTGCAAATGCTCCAACACTGAAGGCTTTTAAGAAGGGATTAGACAACCCTCGGTCTCAAATGGTAGAGGGTTTCCTACCTGAGCAAGGGGTTGGACTAGAAGACCTCAGAGGTCCCTAGTTACTCTTGTTATTTTGTTGTTGTCTTAACTGCAGCCACAGTCTCATTTTCCACCCCAAAAATGCACCAAAGCAAAATATTCCTGCAGGATGATTCATCTAATCCAGGTAAGACAATTGCCATAAGGCAGGTTTTAACGAAATACTAATTTAAAATTTCCACTAACCCTGGCAGTCTGGAGGACCATATTTGCTGTAAACACACACACACACAAAGCAGGGTTTCTTCTTCTTCTTTTTTTTTGTAATGCTGTATATCAGTGCTTTGTTTGCAGCCATCTCCCTTCCATCCACGTTTGACACGTTTTCTGCATACAGCATCCAACACGAAAAAACTCAACTAAAGCTGTGATGCTACCACTCCACACAAGTGCCCATGTTTAAAGGGGAGTGGGAGGGGAGGACAGGGGTCAATAGGCAGCAACATGGTGCTCAAATCTGGTTTTATTTTTCTCTCTGTTTTAGCAATAGGATACGTTAGGGTGTTTCTGTTTTGGGCATTTTTACTCCTTCCAAAAAACAAGGGAAAGAGGCATCAGAAGAAGACATTTGGGGAAATTGAAACTGCCTGTATTTCTCCTTTTCCCTTCCTTCCTCCCTCCCTCCATTACTTGTCCCAGCTTCTGCCAACCGAGCAGTTTGAAAGCATGTTAAAAATGCAAGATTTATTTATTTATTTATTTATTTTTATTTTGTCCAATACACAATGAGGGTTTTAGTGGGTATATATCAATATACACATAGTAAAATACATGATGAAGGTTATAGAGGAGATACTCATAGTAAAATATATCTAAGAAAGAATAGAAAAGAAGGTATAGTAATAGAACATATCAATGAAAGAATAGAAGGAGAGATGTAGGAATAGAAGAAAGGTATAGGAGATATAGGAGAGCAATAGGACAGGGGATGGAAGGCACTCTAGTGCACTTGTACTCGCCCCTTACTGACCTCTTACTGACCTCTTCGGTTACTGAAGTCATATTTTTTACAGTCAAGTTTGGAGCGGTTAATATTAAGTTTAAATCTGTTGTGTGCTCTTGTGTTGTTGTGGTTGAAGCTGAAGTAGTCGCCGACAGGCAGGACGTTGCAGCATATGATCTTGTGGGCAATACTTAGATCTTGTTTAAGGCGTCGTAGTTCTAAACTTTCTAGGCCCAGGATTGAAAGTCTAGTCTCATAGCGTGTTCTGTTTCGAGTAGAGGAGTGAAGGGCTCTTCTGGTGAATGGTGATGGTACCTGCCACCGGCT
>NC_091952.1:255598203-255738203 GCF_031021105.1 Erythrolamprus reginae
TTTCGCTAGTTTTCAACCCGGAAGTAAACTCCACCATCTGCGCATGCGTGCCCTTCCACGCATGCGTAGATGGTGGAGTTTCCCCGCCGGGCAGAGGCTTCCCTGGGTCTTCCCCCTCTTGCCCCGGTAAGACCCCAGCGGCGGGCAGGCGGCGCGCGCGAGCTTGGGGCACCCTAGCTCCGCTTCCCAGCTGGGAAGCGGAGCCGGCAACAGCGTGGGCGGGGCGGGCGGCGCGCACGAGCTTGGGGCAGCCTAGCTCCGCTTCCCAGCTGGGAAGCGGAGCCGGCAACAGCGTGGGCGGGCGGGCGGCGCGCACGAGCTTGGGGCAGCCTAGCTCCGCTTCCCAGCTGGGAAGCGGAGCCGGCAACAGCGTGGGCGGGGCGGGCGGCGCGCGCGAGCTTGGGGCAGCCTAGCTCCGCTTCCCAGCTGGGAAGCGGAGCCGGCAACAGCGTGGGCGGGCGGGCGGCGCGCGCGAGCTTGGGGCAGCCTAGCTCCGCTTCCCAGCTGGTAAGCGGAGCCGGCAACAGCGTGGGCGGGCGGGCGGCGCGCACGAGCTTGGGGCAGCCTAGCTCCGCTTCCCAGCTGGGAAGCGGAGCCGGCAACAGCGTGGGCGGGCGGCGCGCGCGAGCTTGGGGCAGCCTAGCTCCGCTTCCCAGCTGGGAAGCGGAGCCGGCAACAGCGTGGGCGGGCGGGCGGCGCGCGCGAGCCTGGGGCAGCCTAGCTCCGCTTCCCAGCTGGGAAGCGGAGCCGGCAACAGCGTGGGTGGGCGGGCGGCGCGCACGAGCTTCGGGCAGCCTAGCTCCGCTTCCCAGCTGGGAAGCGGAGCCGGCAACAGCGTGGGCGGGCGGGCGGCGCGCGCGAGCTTGGGGCAGCCTAGCTCCGCTTCCCAGCTGGTAAGCGGAGCCGGCAACAGCGTGGGCGGGCGGCGCGCGCGAGCTTGGGGCAGCCTAGCTCCGCTTCCCAGCTGGGAAACGGAGCCGGCAACAGCGTGGGCGGGCGGGCGGCGCGCGCGAGCTTGGGGCAGCCTAGCTCCGCTTCCCAGCTGGGAAGCGGAGCCGGCAACAGCGTGGGCGGGCGGGCGGCGCGCGCGAGCTTGGGGCAGCCTAGCTCCGCTTCCCAGCTGGGAAGCGGAGCCGGCAACAGCGTGGGCGGGCGGGCGGCGCGCGCGAGCTTGGGGCAGCCTAGCTCCGCTTCCCAGCTGGGAAGCGGAGCTAGGGTTTCCCCAAGCGCGCGCGCACCCCAGGCGCGAGCAACGGGGTGGGCGGGCGAAGGGCGGGCGGCAGTGGAAGTAAAAACACCATCTGCGCACGCGCAGATGGTGTTTTTACTTCCGCACCGCTACTTCGCGAAAAATCGATCATCGCTTGGGGTCCTGGAACGGAACCCTCGCGATGATCGAGGGTTCACTGTATAGAGAATACTATATAGAATATATAGTAACCTTGCTGAATGGGATATGTGCATGTTAAATGTTAAATGTAACTTTTAATTTTAACTTATTTTTTATCTCAATGTTTTTTATATGTTGTGAGCCATTAAATAAATAAATGCATGCATACATACATACATACATACATACATACATACATACATACATACATACATAAATGTTGCAATAAATAAATGTAGTAATAAATATTTAATAAATAGTTCTGGGGTAAATTTAACCATAGTTCCTAACAAAATAATACAGTCCCCCTTTTTAACTACTCATTCATTTTCAAGCTTTATGTGTCAATTTATCAACCCCCACCACATAATTCCATAGCAAAGCACGGGTATCAGCTAGTTTCTAATAAACCTGTGATTCAGTGAGTGGGTGGATGTAATCCGTGGAAACAGGGGTTGAATCTTGTTGTCTACACTATGCTTTCATCTTTATCAGTGTATGCATCAACCATTACACCATTCCCAAGACACTGGTTAAAATAGAACCCACGCGATTGTAATCTACAATTATTGGCTACCTTTGAAGAGTGTTTGGAAACTTCAGATCGTGCAGAATGCAGCTGCAAGAGCAATCATGGGCTTTCCTAAATATGCCCATGTTACTCCAACACTCAGCAGTCTGCATTGGTTGCCGATCAGTTTCCGGTCACAATTCAAAGTGTTGGTCATCACCTATAAAGCCCTTCATGGCACTGGACCAGGGTATCTACAAGACCGCCTTCTGCCGCACGAATCCCAGCGACCGATTAGGTCCCACAGAGTTGGCCTCCTCCGGGTCCCATCAACTAAACAATGTCGTTTGGCGGGACCCAGAGGAAGAGCCTTCTCTGTGGTGGCTCCGACCCTCTGGAATCAACTCTCTCCAGAGATTAGAACTGCCCCCACCCTCCTTGTCTTTCGTAAACTCCTTAAAACCCACCTCTGTCATCAGGCTTGGGGGAACTGAGACATCCACCCCCTTGCCTATGTAACTTTGTGCATGATATGACTGTGTGTATGGTTTTTATGTATTGGGGTTTCTTGTTTTTTAGACTTTTTAAATGTATTATTGCTATTTTAAAGTCTAACTATTAGATTTGTCATTATATATTGTTTTTATCATTGCTGTGAGCTGCCCCGAGTCTACGGAGAGGGGCGGCATACAAATCTAATTAATAATAATAATAATAATAATAATAATAATAATAATAATAATAATAATAATAATAATAATATTGTAAAAGAGCAAGCCACCTCTGGAGGCAAGCTCTTTCCACTATCAGGAAATTTCTCCTTAGTTCTAGATTGGATCTCTCTGATCATCTTTCATCCATTACTTCTTATCTGCCAGCCTCCCAAATAACATCCGAGAAATAAATCAGAGTAAAAACGTGGCCTTCTTCCAAGTTCCAATTTATTAGAAACATAGAAACATAGAAGACTGACGGCAGAAAAAGACCTCATGGTCCATCTAGTCTGCCCTTATACTATTTTCTGTATTTTATCTTAGGATGGATATATGTTTATCCCAGGCATGTTTAAATTCAGTTCCTGCGGATTTATCTACCACGTCTGCTGGAAGTTTGTTCCAAGCATCTACTACTCTTTCAGTGAAATAATATTTTCTCACGTTGCTTTTGATCTTTTCCCCAACTAACTTCAGATTGTGTCCCCTTGTTCTTGTGTTCACTTTCCTATTAAAAACACTTCCCTCCTGGACCTTATTTAACCCTTTAATATATTTAAATATTAACAGAGCCATGTTGGATACGAACTGTAGTCAAACTGATACTAACTTTTCCTACACTTCCCCACCCAGGTTAAGGTTCATCCCTTTTCTCCACACCCACAAGTTCATGACGTGAACATCCACGATCCTCCCCTGTACTTCTGGCTGGGGCTGAACAAAAGATGACCTTGAATCTCTGGAAGGAATTTGTTGTGGCTAGTATTTTTCCTTCTCCCAAATTCCCACACTATTATT
Source organism: Erythrolamprus reginae (assembly GCF_031021105.1). Classification (NCBI taxonomy): domain Eukaryota; kingdom Metazoa; phylum Chordata; class Lepidosauria; order Squamata; family Dipsadidae; genus Erythrolamprus; species Erythrolamprus reginae. The sequence continues at coordinate 255,601,616 of NC_091952.1, forward strand.
TATTTATTTATTTTATTTATTTATTTATTTTGTCCAATACATAACACACATTGAAGAGAATAGATATGTAATATTATAAATAAAGAAAAGGATAGAAGAAAAGATATAAAAGTATAGGTGAACATATTTGAAAGGAAGAAAAGATAAATGAGATAAGGAGAGACAATTGGACAGGGGATGGAAGGCACACTGGTGCACTTATGTGGCAGGCCAAAGTCTCCAACTCAAAACGATGGGTTCAAATAAATTACAAATAAATAACAACAGAGTTGGAAAGGACCTTGGAGGTCTTCTAGTCCAACCCCCTGCTTAGGCAGCTTCGGCCTGACATTATCCTGCCCTCAGGAGCTTTGAGGACTAAATTGAACTCCTTTGAACGCCTCCCAAATGTTGAAAGACTGCTATTATGTCTCCCTTAATCCTTGTCTTGGTTACACAATCCTATCCAATTCGTGCAATCATTCCTCATATGTTTTAACCTCCGGACCTGTAATCCATTTTATTGATTAGGGCATACAATTTTGATTACGGCATACAATATTGATTTGCGGCATATAAATCTAATAAATAAATAAAATAAATAAATAAATAAATAATTTTGTTGCTCTTCTATGCACTCTTCTTGGAATCTCAATGAGGCAGGACATAAATTGAAGCAAGACATAAGGAAGGTCATAAAGTCAGGTAGCTGTGTAGACTTTGAGAGGTGTATAAAAACAAAGGAAATGGCACAATTTCAAACTTCAGAATTGACCGCTTTTCAAGTGCAGATGTAACCACAAATGAACTGCAGGAAGGTTAGATAGGTACATTTAATAATAATAATAATAATAATAATAATAATAATAATAATAATAATAATAATAATAATTTATTAGATTTGTATGCCGCCCCTCTCCAAAGACTCGGGGCGGCTCACAACAATAACAAAAACAATATAATAGTAATACAAATCTAATATTAAAAAAAAGTATATATAAAACCCCAACAATTAAAACATTTAGAAACATAGAAACATAGAAGTCTGACAGCAGAAAAAGGACCTCATGGTCCATCTAGTCTGCCCTTATACTATTTTCTGTATTTTATCTTAGGATGGATATATGTTTATCCCAGGCATGTTTAAATTCAGTTACTGTGGATTTATCTACCACATCTGCTGGAAGTTTATTCCAAAGATCTACTACTCTTTCAGTAAAATAATATTTTCTCATGTTGCTTTTGATCTTTCCCCCAACTAACTTCAGATTGTGTCCCCTTGTTCTTGTGTTCACTTTCCTATTAAAAACACTTCCTTCCTGGACCTTATTTAACCCTTTAATATATTTAAATGTTTCGATCATGTCTCCCCTTTTCCTTCTGTCCTCCAGACTATACAGATTGAATTCATGAAGTCTTTCCTAATACGTTTTATGCTTAAGACCTTCCACCATTCTTGTAGCCCGTCTTTGGACCCGTTCAATTTTGTCAATATCTTTTTGTAGGTGAGGTCTCCAGAACTGAACACAGTACTCCAAATGTGGTCTCACCAGCGCTCTATATAAGGGGATCACAATCTCCCTCTTCCTGCTTGTTATATCTCTAGCTATGCAGCCAAGCATCCTACTTGCTTTCCCTACTGCCCGACCACACGGCTCACCCATTTTGAGACTGTCAGAAATCACTACCCCTAAATCCTTCTCTTCTGAAGTTTTTGCTAACACAGAACTGCCAATGCAATACTCAGATTGAGGATTCCTTTTCCCCAAGTGCATTATTTTACATTTGGAAACATTAAACTGCAGTTTCCATTGCTTTGACCATTTATCTAGTAAACCAAATCATTTACCATATTACAGACCCCTCCAGGAATATCAACCCTATTGCACACTTTAGAGTCATCGGCAAATAGGCAAACCTTCCCTACCAAACCTTCCCCTATGTCACTCACAAACATATTAAAAAGAATAGGACCCAGAACAGACCCTTGTGGCACACCGCTTGTAACCTGTCTCTGCTCAGAATACTCGCCATTAACAATAACTCTCTGATGTCTATGCTTCAGCCAGCTGCAAATCCACTGAACTATCCAGGGATTAAGTCCAATCTTCACTAATTTATCTATCAGCTCTTTATGTGGAACCGTATCAAAGGCTTTGCTGAAGTCCAGATAGGCAATATCCACGGCACCACCTTGATCCAACACCTTTGTGACATAGTCAGAGAAATCAATGAGATTAGTCTGACATGATTTGCCTTCAGTAAAGCCATGCTGATTTGGGTCCAATAAGTTATTGTTATTGTGAGCAGGTTATAGCAATGAAAAAAACCCGGCAAAGACTTAGAGCTTGGAAAACATTCTTCGCGGAGAGAAACAATGAAAGAGCCTGCAAGGTAAGAGCTGGGAAGATGGTTAGCAGCTAGTTAGGGCTGAAAAAAAAAGCTACATTCAGAGTATAAGACACACCCAAATTATCAGCTTATTTTAGGGAGGAAAAGGTGTGTCTTATACTCTGAAAAATATGGTATTTTCATGTTTTGCTACTTTTCAGGAGTATATCTACTTGCTTTTCCATAAGAAGGGGGAGGCTCAGATTTTGTGAGTGACATAGGGGAAGGTTTGGTAGGGAAGGTTTGCCTATTTGCGGATAACTCTAAAGTATGCAATAGGGTTGATATTCCTGGAGGCGTCTGTAATATGGTAAATGATTTAGCTTTACTAGATAAATGGTCAAAGCAATGGAAACTGCAGTTTAATGTTTCCAAATGTAAAATAATGCACTTGGGGAAAAGGAATCCTCAATCTGAGTATTGTATTGGCAGTTCTGTGTTAGCAAAAACTTCAGAAGAGAAGGATTTAGGGGTAGTGATTTCTGACAGCCTCAAAATGGGTGAGCAGTGTGGTCGGGCGGTAGGAAAAGCAAGTAGGATGCTTGGCTGAATAGCTAGAGGTATAACAAGCAGGAAGAGGGAGATTGTGATCCCGCTATATAGAGTGCTGGTGAGACCACATTTGGAGTACTGTGTTCAGTTCTGGAGACCTCACCTACAAAAAGATATTGACAGAATTGAACAGGTCCAAAGACGGGCTACAAGAATGGTGGAAGGTCTTAAGCATAAAACGTATCAGGAAAGACTTAATGAACTCAATCTGTATAGTCTGGAGGACAGAAGGGAAAGGGGGGACATAATCGAAACATTTAAATATGTCAAAGGGTTAAATAAGGTTCAGGAGGGAAGTGTTTTTAATAGGAAAGTGAACACAAGAACAAGGGGAAACTATCTGAAGTTAGTTGGGGGAAAGATCAAAAGCAACATGAGAAAATATTATTTCACTGAAAGAGTAGTAGATCCTTGGAACAAACTTCCAGCAGACGTGGTAGATAAATCCACAGTAACTGAATTTTTTTTTTTAAATAAATTTTATTGATTTTATAAGTTTACAAAAAACAAACGTATAACAGTGCACAGTGCATGTGCCCATCACCAAACAACACACACCCCCCATCACCCCCACCACCCCTATAGAAGGATTCAAAGACTTTTGAATTATTTGTCTATCTATTAATCCTTGGCTCTATCTTGAACGCTTTTTTTTTTACTAAAAGAGTGATTGTAGTTTATTTTTCGTATTTACATCACAGATTCTACTTAACATATAATCTTTTACCTTGTTCCATCGCACCATCAGCTTCTCTAGTTTATTCTCATCAAAATTATTTAATCTTATTTCCATAATTTCAAAGTGTATGTAATCCACCATGTACCAATACCAATTCTGTAGTGTCCATTTTGTAGAGTCTTTCCATCCTAATACTATCACCGCTTGAGCACTTTCCAATGCTACAGTTTTAATTTCTTTAGATTCTCCTAGTTCCCTATATTTAATTAAGATTGCTGTTTCTTTTGTAATTATCCAATTAATATTTAACATTTTATTAATATAATATAATATTAAACCACAGTAACTGAATTTAAACATGCCTGGGATAAACATAGATCCATCCTAAGATAAAATACAGAAAATAGTATAAGGGCAGACTAGATGGACCAGGAGGTCTTTTTCTGCCCTCAGTCTTGTATGTTTCTATGTTTCTATGTTACTGCTGCTATATTGCTCTGAAGCTCTTTGTGCAAATAAAGCAAACTTATTTTGACTCCGTGGTCAGAGTTTTGTCATTCCTGCAACATCAACGTCTCTTTGCTTTATATTGTGGATTGCAATATTTGAAATGTGTCTTACAAAGTTAACATCGAGCGGGAGTAACCCAAGTTCACCTGCTTTTGAGTTGGGATCAGACTTCTTTGCACATGATACAAACAAAACATGTTTTGGGACTTCCCGGCGGTGTTATTTCATGCAACCTGATCTTCCCTTTTTCTTAGTCCATTGTTCCGCGATTAACTGTTGTGTTAATCGAACTGTTTTGCTGACCTCACTTTAAAAAAAAGTGCAATGGTTCTTTGGAGGTACATTTATATAATGCACAATAGGTCCAGGAAACAAACATTCAGAATGATTTAACTTGGGAGTTCTTAAGAGAACATTTAAATCCTGGGATTATTGGGAGTTTAGAAGGTAGAAACAGAAGCATTTTACAGTGATTTTCAATTTACAACATTTTCTTTAGTGACTGTTCAAAGTTACTGATTTTAAAAATTTATTATTTATTTATTTTGATTATTTATTTATTTATTTATGTATGTATTCATTCATTCATTCATTTATTTATTCATTCATTCATTCATTCATTCATTCATCCATCCATCCATCCATCCATCCATCCATCCATCCATTCATTCATTCATTCAATGGTGGACAAGGACCACGGTGGCTGTTGAGGAACCTGGGCAGCCATCGACAAATGACCTACAGGAACAAAACAAACAAAGCTTACAAATCAAAAAATGGCAGAAATTCTCAATGTCAGAGAATATTATTATTATTATTATTATTATTATTATTATTATTATTATTATCAGTACAACACAGCAAACGAGATCACTATGCTGGATTTCGTATTTCATCACCAGTCGGGCGCTTCCCAAGCACCTAGGACTGCGTGATGTAGCGGCGAATGATGTTTGCTGATCCCAATAAAGCGGCCTTTTGCAATTGACAGATGGAGATTTTGTCAATTCCGATGGTTTTCAAATGTCCGCTGAGATCCTTTGGTACTGCGCCCAGCGTGCCAAGTACCACTGGGACCACTTTCACTGGCTTATGCCAGAGTCATTGCAGCTCGATTATCATTATTATTATTATTATTATTATTATTATTATTATTGTTATTGTTATTGTTATTGTTATTGTTATTGTTATTGTTATTGTTATTGCTATTGCTATTGCTATTGCTATTGCTATTGCTATTGCTATTGCTATTGCTACTATTATTACCATTATTATTATTATTATTATTATTATTATTATTATTATTATTAATTAGATTTGCATGCACCAAGACAAATTCCTTGTGTGTGCAATCACACTTGACCAATAAAGAATTCTATTCTATTCTAAAGAAAAAAAGGAGTGGGGAGACACAATAGCAGTAATAATAATAATAATAATAATAATAATAATAATAATAATAACAACAACAACAACAACAACAACAAAAACCACAACAACAAAAACAGAGTTGGAAGGGACCTTGGGGGTCTTGTAGTCCAACCCCTTGGTTAGGCAGGAAAACCCAACACTACTTCAGACAGATGGTTATCCAACATCTGCTTAAAAACATCCAGTGTTGGGGCATTCACAGCTTCTGGAGACAATCTTTTCCACTGATCAACCGTGATGATATAGGGTCTTCTGCTTGAGCAGGAGGTTGGGATACCAGACCTCCAAGGTCACTTCCAATTCTGTTATTCTATGTTATTTATGTTTTATGAGTGACAAGAAGACTTTGAGATGAAAAATCCCTCTGTTTTTCTTGATTACAAGTCCCAGCGTTCAAAGCACCTTGAAGGATAGAAAATTGCCTTAAGGTTCTCCAGATCTTCAACCCTTGAATGTTCTATGAATAATCTTCATGGACTATGAATGTTAACATGCTTGTGGAGAAGGCACGAAAGAGGCTGTACTTCTTGAGAATGCTCAGGAAGATAAATCTATCTCAGCATCTACTGCTGTCCCACTATCGCACCATTATTGAGAGCATGGCATTCTCGCATGGTATGGAAGCAGTTCTGTAGCGGATAAAAAAAGCTCTACACAGAATCATTAAAACTGTCCAGCTAACAGCCTTGGATGATATCTTTGCATCTCACTGTGCTAGGAAAGTGAACAACATTCTCAGAGACTTTTCTCATCCTGCTTACAATCTTTTTCAACTGTTGCCATCTGGCAGAAGATTAAGAGCCATTAAAACTCAGACCACATATCTCCCTAATAGTTTTTATCCCAGAGCTATACTTGCACTTAACGATGAACTAAAGGGTCAGCATCAGTGAGCTGTTGGAAAGTATTACATGGTCTGTTGTGCAGATGTTTTGGTGGTTCAGGGTGGAGAATTTGTGGGTAAGATATTTTTGGGGTGGGGGGATTGTTATGTGTGTTGGGACTGGTCTTTAGGCGTCATGTGAATTTTGTTGTATGGGTATACAGTAGTACCTCTAGATACGAGCTGCTCCACATGCGAGTATTCCAAGTTACGAGCCGCGACGCGAGTGAAATTTCTGTTCGACACCCGAGCTCAAATTTGGGATGCGAGCCGAGCTTCCACTAGGTGGCACAAGAATCTCCTTGCTTCCAGTTATCTCGGTGCGAAAAACAAAGTCTAAAGGCATTCGCTCGAGATGCGAGTTGATCGACTTACAAGCTAGGGTCTAGAACGAATTAAACTCGTATGTCGAGGTACCACTGTACAGTGATACCTCTGCTTACGAACCTAATTAGTTCCGTGACCAAGTTCTTAAGTAGAAAAATTTGTAAGAAGCAGCAATTTTCCCCATAGGAATCGATGTAAAAGCAAATAATATGTGCGATTGGGAAAATCACAGGGAGGGCAGAGGTTCTGCTTCCTCCCAGGAGATTCCTAGAGAGGCCCCACGGAGGCTTCTCCCTGCCTTTTCCGGTTACAGTTTGTAAGTGGGAAATGGTTCTTGAGAAGAGGCAAAAAAATCTTGACCACCAGGTTCTTATCTAGAAACGTTTGTAAGTAGAGGCGTTCTTAGGTAGAGGTACCACTGTACTGTGTGTATACATACAATGACAATAAAGTATTTATCAGAGGTCAGAGGTCGACCTCTAGGTTACTCCCTTGTGGGGTGCCTCAGGGGTCGGTCCTCTCCCCCCTACTATTTAATATCTACATGAAACCGCTGGGTGAGATCATCCAAGGGCATGGGGTGAGGTATCATCAGTATGCAGATGATACCCAACTTTACATCTCCACCCTTTGTCCAGTCGGCGAAGCAGTGGAAGTGATGTGCCGGTGCTTGGAGGCTGTTGGGGTCTGGATGGGTGTCAACAGACTCAAACTCAACCCGGATAAGACGGAGTGGCTGTGGGTTTTGCCTCCCAAGGACAATTCCATCTGTCCATCCATCACCCTGGGGGGGGGGAGTCACTAACCCCCTCAGAGAGGGTCCGCAACTTGGGCGTCCTCCTCGATCCACAGCTCACATTAGAGAAACATCTTTCAGCTGTGGCGAGGGGGGCGTTTGCCCAGGTTCGTCTGGTGCACCAGTTGCGGCCCTATTTGGACCGGGAGTCACTGCTCACAGTCACTCATGCCCTCATCACCTCGAGGCTCGACTACTGTAACGCTCTCTACATGGGGCTACCTTTGAAAAGTGTTCGGAAACTTCAGATCGTGCAGAATGCAGCTGCGAGAGCTATCATGGGCTTTCCTAAATTTGCCCATGTCACACCAACACTCCGCAGTCTGCATTGGTTGCCGATCAGTTTCCGGTCACAATTGAAAGTGTTGGTTATGACCTATAAAGCCCTTCATGGCACCGGACCAGAATATCTCCGGGACCGCCTTCTGCCGCACGAATCCCAGCGACCAGTTAGGTCCCACAGAGTTGGCCTTCTCCGGGTCCCGTCAACTAAACAATGTCGTTTGGCGGGACCCAGGGGAAGAGCCTTCTCTGTGGCGGCCCCGACCCTTTGGAATCAACTCCCCCCAGATATCAGAGTTGCCCCCACCCTCCTAGCCTTTCGTAAGCTCCTTAAAACCCACCTTTGTCGTCAGGCATGGGGGAATTGACATGTTCCTTCCCCCTAGGCTTATAAAATTTGTGTATGGTATGCTAGTGTGTATGATTGGTTTTTAACTTGTGGTGTTCTTAAAATTAATTTAATATTGGATTTGTCTTCTATTGCTGTTGCTGTGAGCCGCCCCGAGTCTGCGGAGAGGGGCGGCATACAAATCTGATTAAACTAAACTAAACTAAACTTATCTATGGATGTAGATTTCGAAGGTGGAAAGATGGTAGGAAGTAACTAGGCTGTCCCTGAATGTTTTATCTGGAACATCTTTCCATCTTCTAGATCAAAGAACTGGGAGATCAAAAGATCTCAACGTTATTACAATTTGGGCTATGACAGCAATATGTTCCATCTGGATGGAGAAATGATGAAATATTGCCTCCTCTTATGCTTTCAATCAAAACAAAAGTATAATCTGGCAATCAAAGTTACCAACACCAGTTCCCTCTGTGTCCTCACACAACTCTTGAGTCCGATGAAGAATCCCTTCCATTGAGAAAAATGCTCCCTCCATCCAGAAGTCTTTTAACTGGAGGTTTTCAACAAGAGTCTGGACAGGCATTTGTCCAGGAGGACATATAGCCATGATGGAATACTGTGTCCAGTTGATAAAATTGAATGGGCCCACAGACGGGCTACAAAAATGGTCAAAAGTCTTAAGCATTAAACTAATGGGAGATTAGACTTCATGGTCTCCTGGTGATTGGCCCAAAGCCATCCAGTTAGCTTTCATTCCTAAGGTGGGACTAGAACCCACAGTCCCCTGGTGATTGGCTCAAAGTCAACCAATTGGCTCTCGTGGCTAAGGGGAGATTAGACTTCGTGGTCTCCTGCTGATTGGCCCAAACCTCTCCAATTAGCTTTCATTCCTAAGACAAAACTAGAACTAAGCATCAAACTTATCAGGAAAGACTTCATGGACTCAACCTGCATAGTCTGGAGGACAGAAGGGAAAGTGGGGACATGATCAAAACATTTAAATAAGTTCAAGCGTTAAATAAGGTTCAGGAGGGAAGTGTTTTTAATAGGAAAGTGAACACAAGAACAAGGGGGCACAATCTGAGGTTAGTTGGGGGAAAGATCAGAAGCAACGTGAGAAAATATTATTTTACTGAATGAGTAGTAGATGTGGACTTCAATTCCCAGAATTCCTGAGCTAGCATGATTGGCTCAGGAATTCTGGGAGTTGAAGTCCACAAGTCATAGAAGAGCCAACTTTGCCTACTCCTGTCCTAACCCAATGTTCTCAACCTTGACAACAACTTTAAGATGTGTGGACTTTCAACTCCTAATATTCTCCAGAAAGCACTTTGAGTTATGGAGTCCTCAGTGCTCTCTGAGCTTGGCAGTTTTCTTACACAACATCATCGGTGCTGGAAAGGAGTAGGGATAGGTCTCGGTTAATTGTTTCAAATTCCTTGATTAGACTGCTACTTATTATTTTTTTAAAAGCTTTATTTATTAATTATTACAGATTTTAAAAAATATGCATCACAATAGTCTTTTACAGATCATAGCCCATTACATTATATTTCTTATTTGCATATCTATACTGCTCAACTACTAACCCAATATACGGTAACTCCAAGTTAATCAAATCTTGGTGAAATCAAACTGTCCACTTAGGAAGCAACACTGATTGACAATCAATTTCACAAGTTGTCAGCACATTCAACTTTGTACAGAACAAAGTACAGTGATACCTTGTCTTACAAACTTAATTGGTTCCGGGACGAGGTTCTTAAGGTGAAAAGTAAGATGAAACAATGTTTCCCATAGGAATCAATGGAAAAGCGATTAATGCGTGCAAGCCTAAAATTCACCCCTTTTGCCAGCCGAAGCGCCCGTTTTTGCACTGCTGGGATTCCCCTGAGGCTCCCCTCCATGGGAAACCCCATCTCCGGACTTCTGTGTTTTTGCAATGCTGCAGGGGAATCCCAGCAGGGGAATCCCAGCATCGCAAAAACGAGCGCTTCACTGGCAACGGAAGTCCAGAGGTGGGGTTTCCCAGCGAAGGGAGCATCAGTGAAATTACAGGATTGCAAAAACACTGAAATCCTTGAAACCCCACCTCTGGACCTCTGTGTTTTTGCGATGCTGCAATTTCACTGAGGTTCCCCTCACTGGGAAACCCCACCTCCAGACTTCTGTTGCCAGTGAAGCACCAGTTTTTGCACTGCTGGGATTCCCCTGCTGGGATTCCCCTGCAGCATCACAAAAACATGGAAGTCCGGAGGTGGGGTTTCCCATGGAGGAAGCCTCAGGGGAATCCCAGCAGCATAAAAACGGGCGCTTCTCTGGCAACGGAAGTCCGAAGGCGGGGTATCCCAGTGGCGGCGGTGGGTTTCTAAGGTGAAAATAGTTTGTAAGAAGAGGCAAAAAAATCTTAAATCCCAGTTTTGTATCTCGAAAAGTTTGTATGACGAGGCGTTTGTAAGACGAGGTATCACTGTATTCAGTGGGAATATTTCATTCATTCCGATCTAGGTTGTGTTCTTTGAGTGATCCCTTTATTTTTTTGAGCAGTGTATATACAATGTAATTTATTCAAGAAAATAAGATAAGTATAGTAAATAAGATGGGTGGATAGTAGGTAAATACAAGGTGCAGAGGTATCGATAAATAAGCATATCAGAGAGGTGAAGAGTGAACATGTGAATGGCTTTCTCTACTTATCCATCAGTTTTTGTATTCCCTTAAGCATTATCTATTTCATGTTTGTATGTTTATCTCTTGTTGTATGCACTAACACATCACACTACCTTGTTTCTATCCTCAATCCATCTTTACCAATTGTTCCATGTCAAATGATAGTAGATTTAATGATAATGATGATAATGATGATTGATGATTGATGATGATGATGATGATGATGATGATGATAATAATAATAATAATAATAATAATAATAATAATAATAATAATAATAATAATAATAATAATATTTTATTAGATTTGTATGCAGCCCCTCTCCGAAGACTCCAAAGACTATCTATAGTATTGTTTTCTGATGGGGTCCTTTGATATTTCCATAGTTGGGCGTAGGTTTTTTCTTGCAGGTGTTTCATTACACAACATTATCGGTGCTGGAAAGGAGTGGGGATTGGCTTCTGTTAACTGTTCCTTCTTTCTTGATTAGCCTGTTGCTTATTTTTTAATCAAGAGGTAATCTAATCCAATCAAGGAACAACCAAGAACACTCCCATGCATATTGGCAGGACAATGAGAGCAAACTCCTTTCCCCTCTAGTACTGAATATATTACCTAATTTGGTGATGAAACGTTTGCAAGGAACAATCAAGCTCAGAGACCACAAATAATTCCCACAGCCTTTTCCTCCTGTGTTTTCTGAACTTCTTGTTTGGTCATTTTTTTTCATCATCCCAGGCTTCAGTGAGTGGAAAGGGGGTGGTTGTGCCCATGCGCACAGGCAGCGCAAAGTGTATGTGCATGCATGGGTGGATGTGAGTGGGCACATGTGAGCATGCTAGTGCATCACACACACTATTTTGTGCACATGAACCCAAAAACATTTGCCCTCACTGATATATAGGGTCTTTTGCAGTAGTGGTTTGCAGTGAACGACCAGTGGCGGCACAAATGGAGATGCTCACCCAGATCCATGCCCCCAATGCATGCATGCATGAGATTTCACCTCTGTGCATGCGAAACAAGGGAAATTTTACACAATGACCCCCTTGCGTGCAAGATTTCACCGATTTTCAGCATTTTTTGCTTCTGCACAAGTGCAAAAAGAAAGAAATTGCTATAAATTATAGTTCTACAGTGATACCTCATCTTATGAACTTAATTGGTTCCAGGACGAAGTTTGTAAGGTGAAAAGTTTGTAAGACGAAACAATGTTTCCCATAGGAATCAATGGAAAAGTGATTAATGTGTGCAAGCCCAAAACTCACCCCTTTTGCCAGACGAAGCACCCGTTTTTGCACTGCTGGGATTCCCCTGAGGCTCCCCTCCATGGGAAACCCCATCTCCGGACTTCCATGTTTTGTGATGCTGCGGGGGAATCCCAGCAGGGGAATCCCAGCAGCGCAAAAACGGGTGTTTCGATGGCAATGGATGTCCGGAGGTGGGGTTTCCAGCGACGGGAGCCTCAGCAAAATTGCAGCATCGCAAAAACACAGAAGTCCTCAAAACCCCACCTCCGGACTTCTGTGTTTTTGTGGTGCTACAATTTCGCTGAGGCTCCCCTCGCTGGGAAACCCCACCTCCGGACTTCCGTTGCCAGCAAAGTGCCCATTTTTGCACTGCTGGGATTCCCCTGCAGCATTGCAAAAACATGGAAATCCGGAGGTGGGGTTTCCCATGGAGAGGAGCCTTAGGGGAATCCCAGCAGTGCAAAAATGGGCGCTTCGCTGGCAACAGAAGTCCGGAAGCGGGGCATCCCAGTGGCAGCAGCTTGGGTTTGTAAGGTGAAAATAGTTTGGAACAAGAGGCAAAAGAAAATCTTAAACCCCGGGTTTGTATCTCAAAAAGTTTGTATAACGAGGGGTTTGTAAGACGAGGTATCACTGTAGTTTATAGTTTATTAGATTTGTATGCCGCCAGTCTTTGAAGACTCGAGAGACTCACACCCGCGACAGCATCTTCATATGAGATTTCACTTGTTGTTCATTCGTCGAAATGAAATCCTGCACCGACAGGCGTGTGCGCGTCCAGTGGCGTCCCATGCGCCTACAACAACCCTGGAGGGCATACCGATGGTGGTTGTTAAGTGGTTCCCTCCCCTGGTGTTTTACCCTTGACATTTAGGGGTGGGCGTTGGACCAGAAGACCTCTAAGCAGCAGTGAAATCGACTTCCCTCCCCTTACACATTTAGAAGTGCATGCTCGCACGTGTGCTCCCCCCCTCTGTCCTTGCACAGAATGCTTTTCACAGGGGATTAAAAAAGGGAATGCACAGGGGATTAAAAAAAGAAAAAAGTCCAGGCAGGTGGGTGGAGCCTGGTGCTACCGCCACTAATGGTTCTGTGAACCATGCGCCATCTCCGCCACTTGTACGACCGTACTGGGCTGAACCGTTAGTATTTCAACCAAACTAGCATTTGCACTTACCGGCCACTACTGGTGCGCTCTCCAGGATTGTTTTGGGCATGTGTGCATCGGGCAGGCACAGGTGTGCCCATTGGCATGAAATTTGGCTTCTGCGCATGTGCAGAAAAGCGAAATCTCATGAGGATGCTCACACACATGACATTTCGCCAATTTTTGGTGATTTCTCTGCTTCCGCACATGCGCAGAAACAAAAAAAATGAAAATTGGAAAAATCTCATGCGCAAGATCATGCTCACATGAGATTTCACTTGCTGCACATGCACAGAAGCCAAATCTCATGTGGGCACATGCATTGGGGCATGGCACCGGGCCAGATTACCTGCGGGACCGCCTCCTGCCGCATGAATCCCAGCAACCTCTGGTCCCACAGAGTCGGCCTTCTCCAGGTCCCGCCAACTAGACAATGTCGCTTGGCAGGGTCTAAGGGAAGAGCCTTCTCTGTGGGGGTCCCAGCCCTTTGGAATCAGCTCCCCCCTGGAGATTCACCCATCCTCCTTCCCTTCCACAAAAATCTGATCTATGCCGCCAAGCTTGGGGCGATTAGACTCTAGAACCTTGGCCAATACATGCTACGTATGATTGTTGTTTGAGTGGGTTTGATTGTTTTTTTAAATAATACTGGGTTTTATAGACTAGTACATTTAGTTTTTTAATGAATTGGATTTAGACGATTATATTGCATTGTTCTTCTTTTTGTAGGTGTTGTAAGCCACCCCGAGTCTTCGGAAAGGGGTGGCATATAAATCCAATTAAATAAATTGTAGTTCCACTATGGGAACCCCGATCCCAGGCGTACAGGCAGGGGTGGCCCGCTGCCCAGACAGAGGGGAACACAGTGGGGTAGCAAAAATGAAGCTCTACCCCAGAGCCCCCAATTTGCACTGAAAGATGTTGAAAGAAAATTCAGGGCGTCCTGCATAAGCCACGGCCACAGTGTGGTAAGTAAAAATTTTGGTAGCCCTTCACTGCGTACGGGTTGCAAACGGCTACTGATTTCAACTTTGCCTCTAAGGTCTCTTCTGATCTTATTGTTGCATGGTCTTCTGGTGTGGCTTATCGCCTTCCCTGTGACTCTGAAACCTTTTCACAGAGGAGAACCTGGTTGGTTGGTTGGTTGGTTGGTTGGTTGGTTGGTTGGTTGGTTGGTTGGTTGGTTGGTTGGTTGGTTGGTTGGTTGGTTTCTTTCTTTCTTTCTTTCTTTCTTTCTTTCTTTCTTTCTTTCTTCCTTTCTTCCTTCCTTCCTTCCTTCCTTTCTTTCTTTATATGTTTGTTTGTTTCTTTCTTTCTTGGTTTATTTATTTATTTATTTGTTTGTTTGTTTGTTTATTTATTGGATTTGTATGCCGCCCCTCTCCGCAGACTCGGGGCGGCTAACAACAGCAGTAAAACAGTATATAACAAAATCCAATACTAAAAACAGTTAAAAGCCCATTATATAAAAAAACAATCAGACATACAGACATACCGTGCATAAAATTGTAAAGGCCTAGGGGGGAAGAATATCTCAGTTCCCCCATGCCTGGCGGCAGAGGTGGGTTTTAAGTAGCTTACGAAAGGCAAGGAGGGTGGGGGCAATTTTAATCTCTGGGGGGAGTTGGTTCCAGTGGGCCGGGGCCGCCACAGAGAAGGCTCTCCCTCTGGGTCCCGCCATGCGACATTGTTTGGTTGACGGGACCTGGAGAAGACCCACTCTGTGGGACCTATCTGGTCGCTGGGATTCGTGCAGCAGAAGGCGGTTGGGTATGTCTCTTTTTTTCCCCCTTTCTTGCGCTGCTGCAAACGTAATAGAAGACCGTCTCCTATTGCTTCATCCCATTTAGAAAAAGAGGAGGATTGATTTAAATAAAAGGTTCTTACCGAACTCTGCAAACAAAACAGCTGTCAGGAGAATGGATGACAACATCACCCTGCCTCTCGCACAGATCTTCACCATCTTAGATCCTTAGTTGGTGCTCATTCACTTTCCGGCTCAACAACCCTTCTCCTCTGTTCTTCTCCCTTGCAAATGAATTCCCCTCCTGATAGAAAACTACGATATGGTGAAAAGAAGTCGATTTTCAGTCTGGAGGGATTAGAGGATGCAAAACCTAAGAACCAAGAGACACACCTTTTTTCTCTTTGTTCCCTGGTCACTCTTATGCAAAAGCCTCGGTTGAGATTTCTACACTGTTTGCTGTGTTCATCCTCCCCATCATTTGTTCACATGTTTACACAATGGTATTTTTGACTGTTTGATATTTCCTAAGGATCCAAGGGACTTGAAAGATGTTATTCTCACAGCCAACCCACACTCAGTAAAAGACCTTGGAATACTAATATCAAATGACCTAAGTGCCAAAGCCCACTGCAACAATATCGCCAAAAAGGCTTCCAGAGTTGTTAACCTGATCCTACGTAGCTTCTGCTCCGGCAATCTCACGCTACTCACCAGAGCCTACAAAACTTATGCCAGACCCATCCTCGAATACAGCTCATCTGTCTGGAACCCATACCACATCTCGGACATCAACACCCTCGAAAACGTCCAAAGATATTTCACCAGAAGAGCCCTCCACTCCTCCACTCGAAACAGAATATCCTACGAAAATAGACTATCTATCCTGGGTCTTGAAAGCTTAGAACTGCGGCGCCTAAAGTATTTAAGTATTGCCCACAAGATCATATGCTGCAACGTCCTTCCGGTCAACGACTACTTCAGCTTCAACCGCAACAACACAAGAGCATGCAACAGATTCAAACTTAATATTAACCGCTCTAAACTTGACTGTAAAAAACATGACTTTAACAATCGAGTTATCGAAGCGTGGGACTCAGTACCGGACTCAATCGTGTCAACCCCCAACCCCCAACATTTCTCCCTTAGACCATCCATGGTTGACCTCTCCAAGTTCCTAAGAGGCCAGTAAGGAGGGTACATAAGTGCACCAGTGTGCCTAACGTCCCCTGTCCAATTGTCTTTCCTTTATCTCATATATCATATATATTCTCTCCCTCTCATATATTTCTCTTCTTTTTTTACTTACTATCTTTATACATATTAATGTCTATTCTCTTTCATATGTATTGTATATTGGACAAAGAATAAATAAATAAATAAATATTATTTTTTTTAGATGGCCCCAAGCGTTACCTCTAATACTATATTTCCATGTTGGGTAGTTGTTAATTGTGAAGTCACATCTGACCCATCGCAACCCCATGGACAAGGTTAGATTAGATTAGATTAGATTTATTGGATTTATATGCCGCCCCTCTCCGCAAACTCGGGGCAGCTCACAACAATAATAAAAACAGTACATAATAACAAATCCAATGCCCACCAATCTAATTACAGTTCAAAATTAATAAATTCATAAAACAATCCCAATGTATATAAAAACAGACACACAGTCAATCAATCAATGGCAAAACAACATGGGCAAGGGGAAGATGTTTAGTTCCCCCATGCCTGATGGCAGAGGTGGGTCTTAAGGAGTTTACGAAAGGCAGGGAGGGTGGGGGCAATCCTAATCTCAGGGGGAGCTGGTTCCAGAGGGTCGGGGCCCCCACAGAGAAGGCTCTTCCCCTGGGTCCTGCCAGACGGCATTGTTTGGTTGACGGGACCCGGAGAAGGCCGACTCTGTGGGACCTAACCGGTCGCTGGGATTCGTGCGGCAGGAGGCGGTCCCGAAGATATTCTGGTCCGGTGCCATGAAGGGCTTTGTAGGTCATAACCAACACTTTGAATTGTGACCGGAAACTGATCGGCAGCCAATGCAGACTGCGGAGTGTTGGAGTGATATGGGCATACTTAGAGACGCCCATAATTGCTCTCGCAGCTGCATTCTGCACGATCTGAAGTTTCCGAGCACTTTTCAAAGGTAGCCCCATATAGAGAGCGTTACAGTAGTCGAGCCTCGAGGTGATGAGGGCATGAGTGACTGTGAGCAATGACTCCCGGTCCAAATAGGGCCGCAACTGGCGCACCAGGCGAACCTGGGCAAACGCCCCCCTCGCCACAGCTGAAAGGTGTTTCTCTAATGTGAGCTGTGGATCAAGTAGGACGTCCAAGTTGCGGACCCTCTCTGAGGGGGTCAATAATTCCCCCCCAGGGTAATGGACGGACAGATAGAATTGTCCTTGGGAGGCAAAACCCACAGCCACTCTGTCTTGTCTGGGTTGAGTTTGAGTTTGTTGACACCCATCCAGGCCCCAACAGCCTCCAGGCACTGGCACATCACTTCCACTGCTTCGTTAACTTGACATGGGGTGGAGATGTACAACTGGGTATCATCGGCATATTGATGATACCTCACCCCATGCCCTTGGATGATCTCACCCAGCGGTTTCATGTAGATATTAAATAGCAGGGGGGAGAGGACCGACCCCTGAGGCACCCCACAAGGGAGAAACCTAGAGGTCGACCTCTGACCCCCACTAACACCGACTGCGACCGACCGGAGAGGTAGGAGGAGAACCACTGAAGAACAGTGCCTCCCACTCCCAACCCCTCCAGCCGGCGCAGAAGGATACCATGGTCGATGGTATCGAAAGCCGCTGAGAGGTCAAGGAGCACCAGGACAGAGGACAAGCCCCTGCCCCGGGCCCGCCAGAGATCATCCATCAATGCAACCAAAGCAGTTTCCGTGCTGTAGCCGGGCCTGAATCCAGACTGTTGAGGACCTAGATAATCGGCTTCTTCCAAGGACCACTGGAGTTGGAGTGCCACCACCTTCTCAACAACCCTCCCCATGAAGGGAAGGTTGGAGACTGGATGGTAGTTATTAAGCACGGCTGGGTCCAGGGAAGGCTTCTTGAGGAGGGGGTGCACAAGTGCCTCCTTATAAAGGGGCGGAAAGGACTCCCTCCCCAAGGAGGCGTTGACAATCTCCTGGACCCAGCTCCGTGTCACCCCTTGACTGGCCGAAACCAGCCAAGAGGGACACGGATCCAGTAAACAGGTGGCGGAACTCACAGCTCCAATGGCCTTGTCCACTTCATCAGGTGTCACCAAACTCCTCCCAGACAGATGGACAAAGACGTTTAGCCCCAGTCACCTCGACTGACTCGTTGTCAGTCGACTCTGTTTTACAATTGGAGTCGAGGTCCGCTCGGATCCGAGCGATTTTATCAGCGAAAAAGTGTTAAAATCCTTGGCACTGCTCTGCAAGGGCTCCCCAACTCCCCCCTGGTTAAGAAGGGAGCGGGTTACCCTAAACAGAGCGGCCGGGCGGGATTCCGCTGATGCAATCAAGGCGGCATGATACGCGCATCTTGCCGCCTTGAACGCCACTTTGTAAGTCTTAATAAAAGCTCTTACAAGTGTTCGGTCGGATTCGGCTTACTCTTCCTCCATCGCTTCTCCAGACGTCTCTTCTGGCGCTTCAACACCTGGAGCTTCCTGTTTTCTACTCTCCTCTGGAGTCCATTGAAGCTCACGCTGACTGTTTCAGTGACTCCATCCAGCCACTTCAATCTCTGTTGTCCTCTTCTTCTTCTGCCCTCAATCGTTCCCAGCATTGGGCTCTTCTCCAGTGAGTCCTTCCTTCTCATTAGATGGCCAAAGTACTTGAGTTTCCTCTTCAGGATCTTGTGGCCTTCTAAAGAGCATTCAGGGTTGATCTCCTCTAGGACAAAGTGACCAGATTTTAAGATTGGGAAAGAGGGACACCATTGAGCCGTGTGTGTGTGTGTGTGTGTGTGTGTGTGTTAAAAAAATTTTTTTTGTTCAGCCAATAACACAATACTAATATAAGTAAAAGTATAAGTATTATTTGCAATGTATACCAGTGTTTCCCAACCTTGGCAACTTGAAGATATTTGGGCTTGAAGATATTTGGACATTATGATGTTTTTCCATTTTTATGTCCACCCCTATACCTTTTTCCTCCCTAAAAGAGGCTGATAATTTGGGTGTGTCTTATACTCTGAATGCAGCTTTTTTCCAGCCCTAACTAGCTGCTAATGATCTTCCCAGCTCTTACCTTGCAGGCTCTTTCATTGTTTCTCTCTGCAAAAAATGTTTTCCAAGCCATAAATCTCTGCAGGTTTTTTTTTTTCATTGTTCTAACTTGTTCCGAATAAGTTTCTTTCCAGGCCTAACCAGTTGCTAATGATGTTCCCAGCTCTTACCGGCTTGCAAGCTCTTTCATTGTTACTCTCTGTGAAGAATGTTTTCCAAGCCCTAAGTCTTTGCAGGGTTTTTTTCCATTGCTCTACTTGCTCCAGATGCTTCTTTCCAGGTGCTAAGGTTGTTCCCAGCTCTTACTGGCTCTCAATCTTTTTCATTGTTACTCTCTCAAAATAAAATTTTTGAGCCCTTAACCAGGAGATAAAATAATGTGCTGAAACTGACCAGACTAATGATGCAAGCCACATGAATACCTGGTAAGCAGATTCTTTTCACTATTTTCCTCCCCCAAAACAAAAGTGCATCTTATACTCCTGTATGTCTTATACTCCGAAAAATGCAGTACAGTGATCCCCCGTTTATTGCGTCCCCAACCATTGCGAACAGGGTACTTCGCTATTTTTCAACCCGGAAGTCAAAAATACCATCTACGCATGCGTGCCGGGCACGCATGCGTAGATGGCAGCGGCTTCCCTGGGTCTTCCCCCTCTTGCTGGCATCAGCGAGGAGTTTCCCCACCGCCCACGCAAACTCCTCGCTGCCGCCCGCCCTTCGCCCGCCCACGCCGTTCATTCTCGCCGCTTTTGAGCTGAGTCCGGGAGCGAATTCGCTCCCGGACTCAGCTCAAAAGCGCCGATAGCAAGCGGCAAGGAACGGCTTGTCTCGGCGCTTTCGAGCTGAGTCCGGTCAGCTCGAAAGCGCCGAGACAAGCCGTTCCTTGCCGCTTGCTATCGGCGGTTTTGAGCTGAGTCCGGAAGCGAATTCGCTTCCGGACTCAGCTCAAAAGCGCCGATAGCAAGCGGCAAGGAACGGCTTGTCTCGGCGCTTTCGAGCTGAGTCCGGGAGCGAATTCGCTCCCGGACTCAGCTCGAAAGCGCTGAGAGCCAGCGCCCCCCGGACCCCCAACCCGGGTTTGGGGGGCTGCTAGGAAGCCCTCCATGCCGGCGGCAAACAGCCGCCCCGCCGCCAATCTTCGGCTCCTCGCTAGCGCTGTGGGAGTAAAAACGCCATCTGCACATGCGCAGATGGTGTTTTTACTTCCGCAGCGCTACTTCGCGAAAACCCGCTCGTTGCGGGGGGTCCTGGAACGGAACCCTCGCAACGAGCGGGGGTCTACTGTACATAATTTGAATACATGAAATTAATGAAAATAAAAGGGAACATTAGAACATGGACGATAGGCATGCTGGTGCATTTGTGCATGCCCCATACAAATCTCTTAAGAATGGGGCAAGGACAATAGTAGACATCTAAGAGGGGTTGGGGATGAAATCACAGAGTCAGGTAGCGATTTCCAGCCATTGAGCACTCTGTTGCTGAAGTTGTGTTTTCTGCAATCGCATTTGGCACAGTTCACTTTCAGTTTGTGTCTATTGTGTGATCATGGATTATTGCAGTTGTAGCTGAAGTAGTCATTGGTAGATAGACATTGTAGCAGATAATTTTATTTGCTACACTTAGGTCAGACCTAATGCAGCGCAGTTCTAAATTGTCTAAGCACCAAATTTCTCGTGAAATACATCTGGACACATTCAATTACAGTGGTACCTCAAGATATGAACGCCTCGTCTTACGAACAACTCGTGATACGAACCCGGGGTTCAGAAAATTTTTGCCTCTTCTTACGAACTTTTTTCGAGTTACGAACCGGCATTCGGAGACTGCTGGGAAGCCGCGCGGCTGTTTTAAAAGGTGACAGCTGGGCGGCGGGGCTTCCCAGAAGCCTCCCGAACTCCGGTTCGTAACTCGAACAAAGTTCGTAAGAAGAGGCAAAATTTTGCTGAACCCCGGGTTCGGTTCGGGAGGTTGCTGGGAAGCCCCCCAGGCCGGCTGCGACCTTTTAAAACAGCCGCGCCGCTTCCCAGCTGTCTCCCGAAGCCGAACACGGAAGTTCAGCTTTAGCGTTCGGCTTCAGGAGACAGCTGGGAAGTGGCGCGGCTGTTTTAAAAGGTCGCAGCCGGCCTGGGGGGCTTCCCAGCACCCCCCGAACCCCGAACGTGGGTTCGGGGGGGGTGCTGGCAAGCCCCCCAGGCCGGCTGTCACCTTTTAAAACAGCCGCGCGGCTTCCCAGCAGTCGCCGAAAGCCGTTTTTTTGCGGGGGGTTTTTTGGTTGCACGAATTAATTGACTTTACATTGTTTCCTATGGGAAACAATGTTTCATCTTACGAACCTTTCGTCTTACGAACCTCCTCCTTGCACCAATTAAGTTCGTATCATGAGGTATTACTGTATATCAATTTCCGATACATAGTGCAGGTTCCAGACAGATGAGCTGTATTCAAGAATTGGTCTAGCAAATGTTTTGTGTGCTCTGGTTAGTAGCGTAATATTACTGGAGAAAAAACTATGCAAGATTAGATTTACAACTCTTTTTGGTGATGTTACAGTGGGCTTTGGTACTTAGATCATTAGATATGTTCAAGGAAATGGAGCCCCTCCCTTATGAAACTAGTTGCAACGCCTTGGTCTCTTCAGCCTTGAAAGATGGCGTTTAAGGGGTGACTTGATTGAAGTGTAGAAAATCATGCATGGGATAGAAAAGGTATATTTTCTCCATCCCACAATACTGTACTAGGATGAGGGGGCCCTCCCTAAAGCTCATAGGTAAGAAAGTGAGGACAAATAAAGGGAAATATTTCTTCACCCAGAGGGTCCTTGGTTGATGGAATTCACTTCCAGAAGAGGTCGTGACAGCTGTCAGCATGGATAGCTTCAAGGCAGGATTAGACAGATTCATGGATGCCATGTGTATTGGTGGTTATTGAAAGGGATGTCCATGTGCTGCCTCTATGTTGGTTGGATTCCCTTGAGTACCATTTGTTGGGGGTCCAGGGAAAGGGAGGGTCTTGCCTTCCCTTTCTGCTCAAGATCCTCATGAACAATTGGTAGGCCACTGTGGGACACAGGATGCAGTATTCGATGGGCCTTGGCCTGATTCAGCAGGGCTCTTCTTATGTTCTTATGAGTACTGCAAGGTCCTTGACAGAACGAGGGACTGTCTACAAGGTTGTGTCCACTCAGCTTCATGCCTGATCTCCACATTCTTTCTTCTTTTCCCCCTTTCAAGACCTCTCTTGGTGCATGGGATTATTGAAATACATCTTATACAGCTTATACATTTATACTCCACGAGCTGCACTGGCTTCCTATTAGTCTCTGGGCATAATTCAAGGTGTTGTTTATTACTTATAAAGCCCTATATGGCTCAGGGCCAGATTATCTACGGGACCGTCTCCTGCCATATCCCTCCCAGAGACCAATTAGACCACACAGAATTGGCCTCCTCCAGGTCCCGTCAGCTAAGCAATGCAGGTTGGTGGGACCACGGAGAAGGGCCTTCTCTGTTGCTGCCTCGGCTCTATGGAATCAACTCCCCCCCCCAATGTCTGAACTGCTCCCACCCTGCTGGCTTTTCATAAGGCCAGGAAGACCTGGCTATGCTGATAGGCCTGGGGCCCTAAATCAACCACTAGTTTGACCGCATGTATGAATATGTATGAATGGCAAGTACGTATGTTGCTGAATTGTTTTTATGAGTTTCAATTTAGGGTTTTAGAATTTAGACTGGTTTTTTTCCTTGACTTCTTTTCTTGTTGTTTGTAATTTTACATTGTTGTAAGCCGCCCTGAGTTCTTCGCAATTGGGTGGCATAGAAGTCAAATTAAATAAATAAATAAATAAAAATTATTTTTATGACTCTGCCAAATTTATTTTTATTTATTTATTTTGTCATACCAATATAGTATTGTATTGTAGCATGTTTAACATAATATAAGTATAAAATAGAGATAGAAAAGATAAAAAGACCTTAGGACAGGAACGGTAGGCACAAAGGTGTTTTTATTCACGCCCCTTACAGACCTATTAGAAAAGGGGAGAGCTCTATTGTAGATAATGTAAGGTTGAAGATTTTGGGATTGGGGTAGGAAATAACAATCTGGTAGTGAATTCCAGGCGTTGGCCACTTTTATTTATTTATTTATTTATTTATTTATTCATTCATTCATTCATTCATTCATTCATTCATTCATTCATTCATTTATTTATTTATTTATTATTTAGATTTGTATGCCGCCGCTCTCCGCAGACTTTACTGCTGAAATCGTATTTTCTGAAGTCTAGTTTGAAACGATTTACATTTAGTTTGTATCTATTGCGTGCTCTTGTGTTGTTGTTAAAGGTGAAGTAGTCGCTGACAGGGAGTACATTGTGGTGTATGATATTATGAACAACAGTTAAATCAGTTCGGAAGTGGCGTAGCTGTAAATTTTCAAAACATAGTAATTGAAGTCTGGAGGAATAAAGTAATTTGTGCCGTGAGGAGGAGTGGAGGACTCTTCTTGTGAAGTATTTCTGGACTCCTTCAATTGTATTAATGTCTGTTATGCAGTGTGGATTCCATACAGGTCAGCTGTATTCAATGTGATGGATGTTACTGATGTCCAGAATCCATTTATTTATTTATTTATTGTTAGAGTTGGAAGGGACCATGCGGGTCATCAAGTCCAACCCCTGCCTAAGCAGGAGCCCTATAGCATCCCAGCCAAATGGCAGTCCAATTTCCTCTTAAAAATGTCCAGAGTATTGGAGCTCACAATGTCCGCTGGTAGGTTGTTCCACTAGTTGATCGTTCTGACCATCAGGAAGTTCTTCCTTATTTCCAGGTTGAATCTCTCCTTGGTCAGCTTCCAGCCGTTGTTCCTCATCCGGCCCTCTGGTGCCCTGGAGAATAAAGTGATCCCCTCCTCTCTGTGACATCCCCTCGTATACTTGTAGACTGCTATCATGTCCGCTCTGGCCCTCCTTTTCTCTAGGCTATCCATGCCCAGTTCCCTCAGTCTCTCTTCGTAAGTCTTGGTTTCTAGACCCCTGATCATTTTGGTTGCTCTTTTCTGCACCTTCTCCATCATCACTACTCACAGTCACTCATGCCCTCATCACCTCGAGGTTCGACTACTGTAACGCTCTCTACATGGGGCTACCTTTGAAAAGTGTTCTGAAACTTCAGATCGTGCAGAATGCAGCTGCGAGAGCAATCATGGGCTTCCCAAGGTATGCCCATGTTACACCAACACTCCGCAGTCTGCATTGGTTGCCGATCGGTTTCTGGTCACAATTCAAAGTGTTGGTTATGACCTATAAAGCCCTTCATGGCATCGGACCAGAATATCTCTGGCACCGCCTTCTGCCGCACGAATCCCAGCGACCGGTTAGGTCTCACAGAGTTGACTAAGCAATGTCGTTTGGCGGGACCCAGGAGAAGAGCCTTCTCTGTGGCGGCCCCGACCCTCTGGAACCAGCTCCCCCCCGATATCAGAGTTGCCCCCACCCTCCTTGCCTTTCGCAAGCTCCTTAAAACCCACCTCTGTCGTCAGGCATGGGGGAATTGAAATTTCCCTTCTCTCTAGGCTTATAGAATTTATACATGGTATGCTTGTATGTATGAGTGGTTCTTTAAATTGGGGTTTTTAAGATTATTTTTAATATTAGATTTGTTTACATTGTCTTTTTATATTGTAGTTAGCCGCCCTGAGTCTTTGGAGAGGGGCAGCATACAAATCTAATAAATACAATACAATACACCATGAGTGCTATTTTTCTTTTATTTATTTATTATTTTATTTATTATTTAGATTTGTATGCCGCCCCTCTCCGCGAACTGGACCTTGTTGACTCAGCAATGAAAAAAACCCCCAACAAACACGGATCACTTCTTGCCCCTGACTCCTCAAATATGCTTCTCCTATTCTTCTAACAATAAGATCAGGAATTTCAGTTGAGCAATAGTTAACTTTGTTACTGGAGAAGCAGGCTCCGATTCCTTCCTTTGAAGGAAAGGGGAGGATGAGCTGGCCCCTTGGCCGTCAATTGATGACAAACAATAAAGAAGGTTCGGATTTCCAAATAGTTTGAATGAATCATCTGAGAACATTCCAAAGCACCTTCTTCTAAAGAAATCGCTTTCTCTAAGGTTCATTAAACCTGAAAAGCCGAGATGGACTCTTCAATTGTATCACAAAAGCTTTTCATTTCCCTGAGATTATTCCGTCCTTTGACCCAATTTGTGGCTGTTTTAGCCTTCCTGCAAACAGACCAGGGGTGCCTTGATCATGCTGGCCAGGGAAGATGGGAATTGTGATCCAAGGGCCCCTGGAAGGAGAAAAACCTTTGGACATGATGGCTAGTGAAGATTAGATTCCTAGAGTTGGAAAAGATTTTGTAAGAGACTTTCCTATCACCTACTTCCTCCCACTAATGACTTATTGCTTGTATCCTTAAGATTTTTATTAATATTGATTATTTCCTCATTGCTTATTTGACCCCTATAATCATTAAGTGTCGTACCTCATGATTCTTGACAAATGTATCTTTTTCTTTTATGTACACTGAGAGCATCTGCACCAAGACAAATTCCTTGGGTGTCCAATCACACTTGGCCAATAAAGAATTACATAGAAACATAGAAGACTGACAGCAGAAAAAGACCTCATGATCCATCTAGTCTGTCCTTATATTATTTCCTGTATTTTATCTTAGGATGGATGGATGTTTATCCCAGGCATGTTTAAATTCAATTACTGTGGATTTACCAACCACGTCTGCTGGAAGTTTGTTCCAAGGATCTACTACTCTTTCAGTAAAATAATATTTTCTCATGTTGCTTTTGATCTTTCCCCCAATTAACTTCAGATTGTGTCCCCTTGTTCTTGTGTTCACTTTCCTATTAAAAACACTTCCCTCCTGGACCTTATTTAACCCTTTCACATATTTAAATGTTTTGATCATGTCCCCCCTTTTCCTTCTGTCCTCCAGACTAGACAGATTGAGTTCATTAAGTCTTTCCTGATACGTTTTATGCTTAAGACCTTCCACCATTCTTGTAGCCCGTCTTTGGACCCGTTCAATTTTGTCAATATCTTTTTGTAGGTGAGGTCTCCAGAACTGAACACAGTATTCCAAATGTGGTCTCACCAGCGCTCTACAAAGCGGGATCACAATCTCCCTCTTCCTGCTTGCTATACCTCTAGCTATGCAGCCAAGCATCCTACATGCTTTTCCTACCGCCTTAATTCAATTAGTACCTCCCTAGTCCTAGGCTGTATCCCTCTGTTACTGCAGTTTAGGATTGCATTGGCTTTTTTGGCTGCGGCTGCACTGTACTGACCCATGTTTAGCTGGATGTCTACAAACACGCCAAGATCCCTCTCGCAGTCATTGCTGTTGAGGGTGTATTTGCCCAGTTTATATAAGAACATAAGAACCTAAGAAGAACTAAGGAGAACTAAGAAGAACAAGATCATATGCTGCAACGTCCTGCCTGTCGGCGACTACTTCAGCTTCAACCACAACAACAGAAGAGCACACAACAGATTTAAACTTAATATTTATTAAGTATAGAAACTATATTTATTAAGTATAGAAACTATGTTTCTATGTTTCTATATTAACCACTCCAAACTTGACTGTAAAAAATACGACTTCAGTAACTGAGTTGTCGAAGCGTGGAACTCATTACCGGACTCCATAGTGTCATCCCCCAACCCCCAACACTTTACCCTTAGATTATCTACGGTTGACCTATCCAGATTCCTAAGGGGCAAGTACAAGTGCACTAGAGTGCCTTCCGTCCCCTGTCCTATTGCTCTCCTATATCTCCTATACCTTTCTTCTATTCCTATATCTCGTCTTCTATTCTTTCATTGATATGTTCTATTACTATATCTTCTTTTCTATTCTTTCTTAGAGATATTTTACTATGAGTATCTCCTCTATAACCTTCATCATGTATTTTACTATGTGTATATAGATATATACCCACTAAAACCCTCATTGTGTATTGAACAAAATAAATAAATAAATAAAATAAAAGAGCCATGTTGAATCAGGCCAAAGCCCATCGAGTCCAGCATTCTGTGTCCCACAGTGGCCCACTAATTGTCCATGGGGATCTTGAGCAGAAAGAGAAAGCAAGACCCCCCCCCTTTCCCTTGACCCCCAACAAATGGTACCCGAGGGACCCCTGCCGGCCTCAACCAACATAGAGGCGGCACATGGACATCCCTTTCAATAACCACTGATACACTTGGCATCCATGAATCTGTCTAATCCAGGCTGACAGCTGTCATGACCTCTTCTGGAAGGGAATTCCATCAACCAAGGACCCTCTCGGTGAAGAAATATTTCCCTTGATTTGTCCTCCCTTTCCTACCTATGAGCTTTAGGGAGGGCCACCTCATCTTAGTATTGTGGGATAGAGAAAAGAATTTTTCTATAACCACCTTTTCTATCCCATGCATGATTTTATACGCTTCAAGTCACCCCCTTAATTGTTTTTAAATGTTTTTAATATTGCTAACCATATTATATCAACTCAATGAAGCAGTGGAAGTAATGTGGCAGTATGTGGAGGCTTGGGTGGGTGTTAACAGGCTCAAGCTCAATTCTGATAAGATGGAGTGGCTGTTTTGCCTCCAAGGACAACCCCATCTGTCCATCCATGATCCTGGGGAGGAATCCTTGACCCCTTCAGTGAGGGTCTGCAACTTGGGCATCCTCCTGGATCCACAGCTGAGCTTAGAACACCCTCTTTCAGCTGTGGCAAGGGGCATGTTTGCACAGGTTTGTATACACCCTATTTGTACAGGGAGTCTCTCCTTACTGTCGCTCATGCCTTTATCATCTCAAGGATCGATTACTACTGTTGTGGTTAGCTCTGGCCCAGCTCCTGCCCCAAGGACTGTGGATGTGGGGGAGACATCCGCATGCTGCAGGCCTGTTTTGCCCCCGGTGGAATCTGATACTGAAGGCTCCTCTGACCAAGAAGACATGAGTGACAGGGAGGAGGAGAGTGTGGCAGACAGCTCAGAAGGAGATCAATTATCTCTCTCCTCCTTGGATTCAGAACAAGACTTAATGATACAGCCACGCACACGGAGAGCGATGCATAGGCAGCAACAACTGAAAGATTATTATCAAAGAAAATGAGGCCACCTGTGGTTGGGTGGGGCTGTGGTCATTAGTGAGGCTGCTATAAAGAGCAGCCTGTGGGTTTGGCCATTGTGGAGGATTATCTGATCGTTGTGTTTCGTGACTGCTTTACTGACTTTGACCTTTGTGTGCTGATTTTTCCCCGCTTTGAAACTAAACCAGAGCAAAGTGTGTTTCACTTTGTGAAAGAAGAAGGACTGTGAATTGCTTCACAGCTGCAAGCTAAGTATCACAGAACTGATAAGGGACTTGTACAAATTACCAGTTTGTTTGGAGACGAGTGCTCTTTGCTATACCAAAAGAGGGCTTAGTTTAAGTGAATTTTCATTATAAAGAACATTGTTTTGAATTTTCAAACGTGTGTGTGTCTGAAATTTGTACCTGTGAATTTTTGGGAGGAGTCTACCAGAGAGCCCGACAGAATAACTACAATGCTCTATACATGGGGCAACCTTTGAAGAATGTCTGTAGACTACAGCTAATCCAAAATGCAACTATGAAAGCTGTCAGGGGCTTACCTAGGTTTGCCCATATATCTACATCACTCTACGAGCTGCATTGGTTGGTCTCCGAATGCAAATCAAAGTGTTTATCATTACCTATAAAGCCCTACATGGCTTAGGAACAAGTCACCTACAGGACCATCTCCAGCATCATGTATCCCAGCCACCAGTCAGCCCACAGACAGGTCCCATCAACCAAGCAATGCCGGCTGGCAGGTCCTAGCAGAAGGGCCTTCTCTGTGGCAGCTCCGACCCTCTGGAACCAACTCCCCCTGGAGAGCCACACTGCCCGCACTCTCCTGGCCTTCCAGAAACATAGAAACATAGAAGACTGACGGCAGAAAAAGACCTCATGGTCCATCTAGTCTGCCCTTATACTATTTCCTGTATTTTATCTTACAATGGATATATGTTTATCCCAGGCATGTTTAAATTCAGTTACTGTGGATTTACCAACCACATCTGCTGGAAATTTGTTCCAAGGATCTACTACTCTTTCAGTAAAATAATATTTTCTCATGTTGCTTTTGAGCTTTCCCCCAACTAACTTCAGATTGTGTCCCCTTGTTCTTGTGTTCACTTTCCTATTAAAAACACTTCCCTCCTGAACCTTATTTAACCCTTTAACATATTTAAATGTTTCGATCATGTCCCCCCTTTTCCTTCTGTCCTCCAGACTATACAGATTGAGTTCATGAAGTCTTTCCTGATACGTTTTATGCTTAAGACCTTCCACCATTCTTGTAGCCTCTCTTTGGACCCGTTCAATTTTGTCAATATCTTTTTGTAGGTGAGGTCTCCAGAACTGAACACAGTATTCCAAATGTGGTCTCATCAGCGCTCTATATAAGGGGATCACAATCTCCCTCTTCCTGCTTGTTATACCTCTAGCTATGCAGCCAAGCATCCTACTTGCTTTTCCTACTGCCCGACCACACTGCTCACCCATTTTGAGACTGTCAGAAATCACTACCCCTAAATCCTTCTCTTCTGACGTTTTTACTAACACAGAACTGTCAATGCAATACTCTGATTGAGGATTCCTTTTCCCCAAGTGCATTATTTTACATTTGGAAACATTAAACTGCAGTTTCCATTGCTTTGACCATTTATCTAGTAAAGCTAAATCATTTACCATATTACAGACCCCTCCAGGAATATCAACCCTATTGCACACTTTAGAGTCATCGGCAAATAGGCAAACCTTCCCTACCAAACCTTCCCCTATGTCACTCACAAACATATTAAAAAGAATAGGACTCAGAACAGACCCTTGTGGCACACCGCTTGTAACCTGACTCTGCTCAGAATACTCGCCATTAACAATAACTCTCTGATGTCTACGCTTCAGCCAGCTGCAAATCCACTAAACTATCCAGGGATTAAGTCCAATCTTCACTAATTTATCTTTCAGCTCTTTATGTGGAACTGTATCAAAGGCTTTGCTGAAGTCCAGATAGGCAATATCCACGGCACCACCGTGGCTTTAAGGCTTTAAAAAATTACCTTAGCCAGTAAGCTTGGGGCTGTTGAGCTCTAATACCTTGTTACGGCCGTTAGTATGATTCTGGTATAAATCAGTGTGGTTGCATGGTTTTATCAATGTGAAGTTTATAGATTAATTGTAAATATTGGTCTTTTGAACTGTTTTGTACTTTCTTTTATAACCTGAATCTCCAGAGAAGGGTGGCATGTAAGTCCAATACATAAATAAATATTTAAAAAATGGTGAGATTCCCGGAATCATTGACTGAGATGAGCAACTGTAGAAATGGAAGGAAGGAAGGAAGGAAGGAAGGAAGGAAGGAAGGAAGGAAGGAACAATCCACTTTTCTCTGCCACAGATTAGAGATGGGCAGCCATATAAATTGAATAAATGGATGGATGGATGGATGGATGGATGGATGGATGGATGGATGGATGGATGAGCAAGGCATTTTTCTCTGTCCCAAATCAGAGATGGAAGGCTGCATAAATTGAATGACTGAATGGATGAATGAATGAATGAATGAATGAATGAATGAATGAATGAATGAATGAGATGAGTGGATGGATGAATAAATAAAGGAGTAAACAAACAAACAAACAAACAAACAAGTGAATTGTCTCTGCCTCCGATCAGAGTTCCAGCTCAATCAAGGCACCAAAAACAAGAGTCATTGCCAACAGAGATTTGGAGCATCTTACGGCTGCCACATCGTTGCACCTGTCTTCCTGGCAGCAGTGAAAAGAATATAGCGCCGGCCAGGTGGTTTTGGTGATGGGGCATATGACTGCACAATCTTTTTCAAGCCTGAATCCAGACAAAGTGGTAGCTAAACGGAAAAGGAAACACACAACAGATTGAACAATTCGCCCCCCTGCTCTTTTCGTTCACGCCCGAGTTAACAGTTAGTCAATCATTCTCCCACCCAGTTGGACAGGGATGTCATTTCCAATCATCCCACAGCAGGGAAACATCAAAATTTGGTGTGTGTTTGCGTGTGTGTGTGTAAGGGGGTGAAAAGGTCCCTCCTGTGTTGGTTTTTGTTGTGGTTGGTTCACAGCCAGCTCCTCTGGTAACAGGGAAAGAGGGTATAGGTATGGTCAGCTATGCAGCACCGGTAGAAAAAAATTGATTTTTTTTTTCTTTTTCCCCCCTTCTGGGCTCTGGATCTGTTTTTCCTATCACAGTAAATGAGGTTGAATGTGTATAATTTTAGAAGAGCTGTGCGTGCGTGTACATACACATACAGTTTATATAGCAGAGAATGTATATTTTTGTGTGCCTGTGTGTAAGATGTATGTACACGCATGGCATATATACATAGAATTAAATAGTATATTTTGGATGTTCAGTAATAGTAAATAGATGGGGAAATTGTATCTCTTTGAGGTGAGGAGAGGCCAGGCACCCTAACCCAACCCCCTGACATGAGTGATGTCAAGTTGGCCACCTTTAAGCCAGTCACATGACCTTTAAGCCACCCCCCAGTCACACCCCTTGTGGGGTGTCTCAGGGGTCGGTCCTCTTCCCCCTGCTATTTAACATCTACATGAAACCACTGGGCGAGATCATCCAAGGACATGGGGTGAGGTATAATCAATATGCGGATGATACCCAGCTTTACATCTCCACCCCATGCCCAGTCAACGAAGCGGCGGAAGTGATGTGCCGGTGCCTGGAGGCTGTTGGGGCCTGGATGGGTGTCAACAGACTCAAGCTCAACCCGGATAAGACGGAGTGGCTGTGGGTTTTGCCTCCCAAGGACAATCCCATCTGTCCGTCCATCACCCTGGGGGGGGGAATTATTGACCCCCTCAGAGAGGGTCCGCAACTTGGGTGTCCTCCTCGATCCACAGCTCACATTAGAAAAACATCTCTCAGCTGTGACGAGGGGGGCGTTTGCCCAGGTTCGCCTGGTGCACCAGTTGCGGCCCTATCTGGACCGGGACTCATTGCTCAAACTCACTCATGCCCTCATCACCTCGAGGTTCGACTACTGTAATGCTCTCTACATGGGGCTACCTTTGAAAAGTGTTCGGAAACTTCAGATCATGCAGAATGCAGCTGCGAGAGCAGTCATGGGCTTACCTAGGTATGCCCATGTTTCACCATCACTCCGCAGTCTGCATTGGCTGCCGATCAGTTTCCGGTCACAATTCAAAGTGTTGGTTATGACCTTTAAAGCCCTTCATGGCACTGGACCAGAATATCTCCGAGACCGCCTGCTGCCGCACGAATCCCAGCGACCGATTAGGTCCCACAGAGTGGGCCTTCTCTGGGTCCCGTCAACTAAACAATGTCGGTTGGCAGGCCCCAGGGGAAGAGCCTTCTCTATGGCGGCCCCGGCCCTCTGGAACCAATTCCCCCCGGAGATTAGAACTGCCCCTACTCTCCTTGCCTTTCGCAAACTCCTTAAAACCCACCTTTGCAGTCAGGCATGGGGGAACTGAAACATTTTCCCCTGGGCATGTTTAATTTATATATGGTATGCCTGAGTGTATGTCTGTTAGTATATGGGGTCTTTTTTAAATCGTTAAATATTTTAAATCTGTTTAGATTATTTATGATTTGTTTCCACGTGTTGTGAGCCGCCCCGAGTCTTCGGAGAGGGGCGGCATACAAATCTAAGTAATAAATAAAAATAAATAAATAAATGATCATCAAGCCACTCCCACCTGGTCATATGGCTGGCAAGCCACACCCACAAAATAAGCCACTCACACAGTGTGGTAGTAACCAGGTACCCAAACCCCTGACATGAGTGACGTCAAGTTGGTCACCTTTAATTCAATTCAATTCAATTCAATTTATTAGATTTGTATGCCGCCTGTCTCCGAGGACTCGGGGCGGCTCACAACAATAATAAAAACAATATTCCAGTGAAAAACAAATCTAATATTAAAAAGCACATAAAACCCTATCATATTTTTAAAAGCAAACAACATATACATACCCAAACATAAATAAAAAGCCTGGGGGAAAGGTGTCTCAACTCCCCCATGCCTGGCGGTATAGATGAGTGTTGAGTAATTTACGAAAGACAAGGAGGGTGGGGGCAATTCTACTCTCTGGAGGGAGTTGATTCCAGAGGGCCGGGGCTGCCACAGAGAAGGCTCTTCCCCTGGGGCCCACCAAATGACATTGTTTGCTTGACGGGACCCGGAGAAGGCCAATTCTGTGGGACCTTACCTTTAAGCTAGTCACATGACCTTGAAGCCACTCCCACCTGATCACATGGTCGGCAAGCCACACCCACAAAATAAGCCACACCCATAGTGTGGTAGTAAAAATTTTTGCAGCCCTTTATTGGATGCAGGGACCAGCCATAAGTCATTTTTTGTTCACTGCCATTGTAACTTCGGTCACTACACGAACGAACGTAAGCTGGGGACTAATTGTACATGCATACAGAACGGCCAGAGGTCGTGCGTGCTACGTGCTTACCCATGTATTTTGTGCAGAATTGCTCACTGTGAGAACAATTTTTAATCCTCGTACACCCCGTGTACTTTGTCTGGTTGCAATTGTAGCATTCCAGTGAAGGAACTGCATAGGAAAAAATGGAATAAGGTTGGCATTAGTTCAGCATCCCGAAACTGAAAATCTGGGCATAGAAATTAAAGCTCTTCCCTTTAGTTCGACTACTGCAATGCTCTCTACATGGGGCTACCTTTGAAGAGTGTTCGGAAACTTCAACTCGTCCAAAGTGCAGCCACGCAAGCAGTCTTGGGCCTTCCAAGAAATGCCCACATTTCGCCATCACTCCGTGGAATGCATTGGCTACCTGTTGTGGTTAGCTCTGGCCCAGCTCCTGCCCCAAGGACTGTGGAGGTGGGGGAGACATCCACATGCTGCAGGCCTGTTTTGCCCCCGGTGGAATTTGCTGATGAAGGCTCCTCTGACCAAGAAGACATGAGTGACAGGGAGGAGGAGAGTGGGGCAGACAGCTCAGAAGGAGATCAATTCTCTAGCTCCTCCTTGGATTCAGAACAAGAGTTAATGATACAGCCACGCATGCGGAGAGCGATGCATAGGCAACAACAACTGAGAGATTATTATCAAAGAAAATGAGGCCACCTGTGGTTGGGTGGGGCTGTGGTAATTAGTGAGGCTGCTAGAAATAGCAGCCTGTGGGTTTGGCCATTGTGGAGGATTATCTGATCGTTGTGTTTCGTGCCTGCTTTACTGACTTTGACCTTTTGTGTGCTGATTTTTCCCCGCTTTGAAACAAAACCAGGGCAAAGTGTGTTTCACTTTGTGAAAGAAGAAGGACTGTGAATTGCTTCACAGCTGCAAGCTAAGTATCACAGAACTGATAAGGGACTTGTACCAATTACCAGTTTGTTTGGAGACGAGGGCTCTTTGATATACCAAAAGAGGGCTTAGTTTAAGTGAATTTTCATTATAAAGAACATTGTTTTGAATTTTCAAACGTGTGTGTGTCTGAAATTTGTACCTGTGCATTTTTGGGAGGATTCTACCAGAGAGCTTGACAGAACAGCTACCAATCCATTTCCGGGCACAATTCAAAGTGTTGGTTATGACCTATAAAGCCCTTCGTGGCATAGGACCAGAATATCTCCAAGACCACCTTCTGCTGCATGAATCCCAGTGACCGGTGAGGTCCCACAGAGTTGGCCTCCTTAGAGTCCCGTCAACCAAACAATGTCGGCTGGCGGGGCCTAGGGGAAGAGCCTTCTCTATGGGGGGCCCAGCCCTCTGGAATCAGCTCCCCCCAGAGATTCGCATTGCCCCCTCCCTCCTCGCCTTCCGAAAGAGCTTAAAAACTCATTTTTGCCAGGAGACTTGGGACTTTTAGATCTTCCCCCTGATCAATAAATGTTTTAAGTATGAGTATTGGGGAATTTTGGGAGTTGAAGTCCACACATCTTCCAGCGGCCAAGGTTTAGAAACACTGGTTTAGGGTCAAATAGACCCAGACAGAACAGCAGGGTTTTAAAGCATACAGTCTTGCCACCTAAAGAGGAAAAACTGGAGAAAAACAAGAGAAGAGGGGAGGGAGGGAGGGAGGGAGGGAGGGAGGGAGGGAGGGAGGGAGGGAGGGAGGGAGGAGAACAAAAACATCAAGCAACTTTGATTCTTCTTTTTGATGGCTTCGGTCCAAAGATCCTGGAATATGAGGAGCTTGTAAGGAGAACAGATCTTCGGGGTGGTTGTGAAATCCAGCAGAGACAAGCTTGAACAGGAACCCTCCAAAGAAGGGCTTAGTACCAAGATTTAGTCAATAAATCTTAGCACAACTGTCTGGTTAAACATAGAAACATAGAAGTCTGATGGCAGAAACAGACCTCCTGGTCCATCTCGTCTGCCCTTATACTATTTCCTGTATTTTATCTTAGGATGGATCTATGTTTATCCCAGGCATGTTTAAATTCAGTTCCTGTGGATTTATCTACCACGTCTGCTGGAAGTTTGTTCCAAGCATCTACTATTCTTTCAGTAAAATAATATTTTCTCATGTTGCTTTTGATCTTTCCCCCAACTATGAACTTTCCCCCAAAATGCTCGTAAGAAAACAAAATTAACCAGTGAATGGAAAATCTGCAACACACCACAAACCACATTGACTGAAGCCTGACATATTAATTCTCTGTCTGTCTGTCTGTCTGTCTGTCTCTCTGTCTGTCTGTCTCTCTGTCTGTCTGTCTCTCTGTGTGTGTCTTTCTCTCTCTCTCTTTATGCATATGTCTGTATGTATGTGAGAGAGAGAGAGAGAGAGAAGGAGAGAGAGGATGGGAGACAGAGGGAGACAGAGAGAGACGGGGTGGGGGAGAGATGAGTTAGTCATATTCTTGGCAAGTAGAACAACAACTCCATGCAATATTCTAGATAAAAAAGTTATTTGATCTTGCCTTCTTCCTAGGTGTGAGAAGGAATGACTGGCCAAAAGCACACTTTTAGGATCAGCAACCAGGATTAGAAAAAATAGAATAGAATGGAATGGAATAGGATGGAATATAATATAATAAAATGGAATGGAATGGAATAGAATGGAATGGGATGGGATGGAATGGAATGGAATGGAATAGAATAGACAGAGTTGGAAGGGACCTTGGAGGTCTTCTCATCCAACCCCCTGCTTAGGCAGAAAACCCTCCACTACTTCAGACAAATGTTTATCTACCATCTTAGAAACATAGAAACATAGAAACATAGAAGACTGACGGCAGAAAAAGACCCCATGGTCCATCTAGTCTGCCCTTTTACTATTTCCTGTATTTTATCTTACAATGGATATATGTTTATCCCAGGCATGTTTAAATTCGGTTACTGTGGATTTACCAACCACGTCTGCTGGAAGTTTGTTCCAAGGATCTACTACTCTTTCAGTAAAATAATACTTTCTCATGTTGCCTTTGATCTTTCCCCCAACTAACTTCAGATTGTGTCCCCTTGTTCTTGTGCTCACTTTCCTGTTAAAAACACTTCCCTCCTGAACCCTATTTAACCCTTTAACATATTTAAATGTTTCGATCATGTCCCCCCTTTTCCTTCTGTCCTCCAGACTATACAGATGGAGTCCATTAAGTCTTTCCTGATACGTTTTATACTTCAGACCTTCCACCATTCTTGTAGCCCGTCTTTGGACCCGTTCAATTTTGTCAATATCTTTTTGTAGGTGAGGTCTCCAGAACTGAACACAGTACTCCAAATGTGGTCTCACCAGCGCTCTATATAAGGGGATCACAATCTCCCTCTTCCTGCTTGTTATACCTCTAGCTATGCA
Organism: Erythrolamprus reginae; assembly: GCF_031021105.1. Taxonomy (NCBI): domain Eukaryota; kingdom Metazoa; phylum Chordata; class Lepidosauria; order Squamata; family Dipsadidae; genus Erythrolamprus; species Erythrolamprus reginae. Next base: position 255,638,727 of record NC_091952.1, read on the forward strand.
GCCAAGCATCCTACTTGCCTTTCCTACCGCCCGACAACACTGCTCACCCATTTTGAGACTGTCAGAAATCACTACCCCTAAATCCTTCTCTTCTGAAGTTTTTGCTAACACAGAACTGCCAATGCAATACTCAGATTTAGGATTCCTTTTCCCCAAGTGCATTATTTTACATTTGGAAACATTAAACTGCAGTTTCCATTGCTTTGACCATTTATCTAGTAACGCTAAATCATTTACCATATTACAGACCCCTCCAGGAATATCAACCCTATTGCACACTTTAGAGTTATCTGCAAATAGGCAAACCTTCCCTACCAAACCTTCCCCTATGTCACTCACAAACATATTAAAAAGAATAGGACCCAGAACAGACCCTTGTGGCACACCGCTTGTAACCTGTCTCTGCTCAGAATACTCGCCATTAACAATAACTCTCTGATGTCTATGCTTCAGCCAGCTTGAAATCCACTGAACTATCCAGGGATTAAGTCCAATCTTCACTAATTTATCTATCAGCTCTTTATGTGGAACCGTATCAAAGGCTTTGCTGAAGTCCAGATAGGCAATATCCACGGCACCACCTTGATCCAACACCTTTGTGACATAGTCAAAGAACTCAATGAGATTAGTCTGACACGATTTGCCTTCAGCAAAGCCATGCTGATTTGGGTCCAATAAGTTATTGTTTTTTAGATGCTGATTTATCCTCTTTTTGAGTAGAGTCTCCATCATTTTAACTACAACTGATGTCAAGCTAACTGGCCTGTAGTTTCCAGCTTCTTCTCTACTGCCCTTCTTGTGGATAGGCACAACACTGGCCATTCTCCAATCCTCAGGAACATCTCCTGTTAACAGGGATTGGTTAAACAAATCAGTCAGGGGGGTAGCAATGACAGATCTGAGTTCTTTAAGAACTCTGGGATGGATGCCATCTGGACCCATTGCCTTATTTATCTTTAATCTTTCAAGTTCTTCTAAGACATCGGCTTCTAAGATCACTAAGATCACTAAGATCTTCTTTAAAACTTCCAGTGTTGGAGCATTCACAACTTCTGGAGGCAAGCTGTTCCATTGATTAATTATTCTATCAGGAAGTTTCTCCTTAGTTCTAAGTTGCTTCTTTCCTTGATTAGTTTCCACCCATTGCTTCTTGTTCTACCGCCAGGTGCTTTGGAGAATAGGTTGACTCCCTCTTCTCTGTGGCAATCTCTGAGATATTTGGAAGATCGTTATCATGTCTCCCCTGGTCCTTCTTTGCATTAGACTAGCCATGCCCACTTCCGTTCTTCATATGTTTTAGCCTCCGGGCCCCTCATCAACTTTGTTGCTCTTCTCCACGTAAAGCCCTTGCCAAGTTTTGAAGAGATTGACCTGGCAGAAATACAAGAAATAGTATAAGGGCAGACTAGATGGACCATGAGGTCTTTTTCTGCCGTCAGTTTTCTATGTTTCTATGTTTCTATCTAGTCTGCCCTTATACTATTTCCTGTATTTTATCTTAGGATGGATCTATGTTTATCCCAGGCATGTTTAAATTCAGTTACTGTGGATTTACCAACCACCTCTGCTGGAAGTTTGTTCCCAGCATCTACTACTCTTTCAGTAAAATAATATTTTCTTATGTTGCTTCCCTTTGGGACATTAAAAATAGCATTTCCTTTTGCAGGATTGCCATTGGGATCCTTCAGAAAGAATGAAGAAAAATCCAAATGAAAGATAGGTGACTGTCTCTTCTTTAAAAACCTATAGTTTTGGAGCATTTACAACTTCTGGTGACAAGTTGTTCCACTGCTTAATTTTTGTCTTCTCCTTCATTCCAAGTTGCTTCTCTCCTTGATTAGTTTCCATCCGTTGCTTCTTCTTGTCTTGCCTTCTGATGCTTGGGAAAATAATTTGACCCCTTCTTCTTTGTGGCAGCCCAACAAATATTAGAATAGTGCTATCATGTCATCCCTAGCCCTTCTTTGCTCGGGTTTGGTGCTGCAACCCAACAGGACCGACACAGATTTCAGAGGAGAATCAGAACTGCAGAAAAAGCAATTGCTGCCAACCTGCCTTCCATTGAGGACCAGTATACTGCACGAGTCAAAAAGAGGGCTGGGAAAATATTTACTGACCCCTCGCATCCTGGACACAAACTGTTTCAACTCCTACCCTCAAATCTCGCTACAGAGCACTGCACGCCAAGACAACTAGACACAAGGACATTTTTTCCCCAAACGCCATCACTCTGCTAAACAAATAATTCCCTCAACACTGTGAAACTATTTACTATTGTAAGTCTATTACTATTACCACTAGTTTTTTCCTCATCATTCCTATCATCCTTTTCCTCCCACTTAGGACTGCATGACTGTAACTTGTTGCTTGTATCCTTAAGATTTTTATTAATATTGATTATTTCTTCATTGCTTATTTGACCCCTATGACAATCATTAAGTGTTGTACCACATGATTCTTGACAAATGTCTCTTTTTCTTTTATGTACACTGAGAGCATCCTCACCAAAGACAAATTCCTTGTGTGTCCAATCACACTTGGCCAATAAAATAATTCTGTTTGTCAGAGGATATAGAGAAAGATATGAACAAAAAGAAACTATAACCAGGAGTTCTTGGGGGGGTATCTGAGCTTGGTTCTTTTTTTACAGATGTTTCATTATCTCTCAAAGGAACATCATCAGCACAGTTCAACCCTGAGCTACAAACATCCACATTTGCTGGTAAAAATAATCAGGTCAAAAAAAGGTAGGGAAAAAAAATTGCAGTTGCTATCCTAGTCCTGTATTTAAATAATTCCCCTTTGGTCACATAATGTCCTAATGGAAGCCTTGCAATTAGACAGATGTTTTTGCCAAGGGAGTTGCATTTGTGGGTGAGCAAGGTTGCCTTGTGACAACACCAACAGTCTTCAGAACCAGCAATCTATATATTTAGGCAATGAAAGCAAAATTCAAAGGCGTAGAGTAGAGTAGGTGGTACCTGGCTCAACAGCAGTAACTTAGAGAGAGATCATGGAGTCCTAGCGGATAATTGCTTAAATATGAGCTGGCAGTGTGCAACAGCCACCAAAGAGGCCAACACAATTCTAGGCTACATAAACAGAGGGATGGCATCAAGATAACATGAATTGTTAATGCCACTTATAAAGGGCCTTGGTTCAAATCTGCCATAGGTACGTATTATCATATTTGGTGGTTATGTCCGGAAGCAGAAAAAATGTTGGTCTAGTTGAAAGAAATGTAAAATTATCAATTGGAAATGAAACCGGAAATGTATCTTTTGGGAATAATTAGAGGACAGCATAGTAAGTTGTTCTGTTGGGCTCTCTGGTAGAATCCTCCCAAAAATACACTGGTACAAATTTCAGACACACACACGTTTGAAAATTCAAAACAATGTTCTTTATAATGAAAATTCACTTAAACCAAGGCCTCTTTTGGTATAGCAAAGAGCCCTCGTCTCCAAACAAACTGGTAATTGGTACAAGTCCCTTATCAGTTCTGTGATACTTAGCTTGCAGCTGTGAGGCAATTCACAGTCCTTCTTCTTCCACAAAGTGAAACACACTTTGCTCTGGTTTAGTTTCAAAGCGGGGAAAAATCAGCACACAAAAGGTCCAAGTCAGTAAAGCAGTCACGAAACACAACGATCAGATAATCCTCCACAATGGCCAAACCCACAGGCTGCTATTTATAGCAGACTCACTAATGACCCCAGCCCCACCCAACCACAGGTGGCCTCATTTTCTTTGATAATAATCTCTCAGTTGTTGCCTATGCATCGCTCTCCACATGCTTGGCTGTATCATTAACTCTTGTTCTGAATCCAAGGAGGAGCTAGATAATTGATCTCCTTCTGAGCTGTCTGCCACACTCTCCTCCTCCCTGTCACTCATGTCTTCTTGGTCAGAGGAGCCTTCATCAGCAGATTCCACCGGGGGGCAAAACAGGCCTGCAGCATGTGGATGTCTCCCCCACATCCACAGTCCTTGGGGCAGGAGCTGGGCCAGAGCTAACCACAACAGTAAGGAAGACTGCTACTTAATAACACATATATTAACATCAGCAAGGTTGGTGTTTGCACAAACTTGGAAAAAGGAAAATATACCAAATGAAGAAATGGTGATTAGGAAAATGCTAGATTGTGATAAATTAAGCAAATTAACATATGAATTACAAAATAAAGACTACTATACAGTTTGGGGGAAATTATATAGCTGGATAGAAAAGAAAAAAGAACTGAACTAACGTTTAAGAAAAAGAATGAATCAATGGAAACAGAATTGTAAAGTATTAAGCAAATTCATTTTGTGTTATGTATATATATATATATATATATATATATATATATATATATATACACATATATATATATATATATACATATATATACATATATATATATGTTAAATGTTTATAGCTGGGATTTTAAAATTAAGGGAGACCAGGATAGATCTATTTCGGCCTTATTAGGCCTCATCAGCTGGCCACACCCATTCTTTTACTGGGATTCGATCTGGGAAGCTTCTGCATTGTAAAGCAGAGAGCTAGCAATTAGACCCATCCGATCTGAATCCATCCAGCTTTGTACCAGGGAGGGGTATATGTTTTTTCTTATGTCGGATGACCCTGGTATATTTTTAAGGAACGTCACAGCTCCTTTTTTTTTGCCTATAGGCCCAGCCTAGGGCCACTGCAAGGCAGTAATATATTTATAGCCGACAAACTATATTTTGTATGTGTTAAATGTTTATAGCTGGGATTTTAAAAGCTATAGAAATATATTACTGCCTTGCAGTGGCCCTAGGCTGGGCCTATAGGCAAAAAAAAAAAAGGAGCTGTGACGTTCCTTAAAAATATACCAGGGTCATCCGACATAAGAAAAAACATATACCCCTCCCTGGTACAAAGCTGGATGGATTCAGATCGGATGGGTCTAATTGCTAGCTCTCTGCTTTACAATGCAGAAGCTTCCCAGATCGAATCCCAGTAAAAGAATGGGTGTGGCCAGCTGATGAGGCCTAATAAGGCCGAAATAGATCTATCCTGGTCTCCCTTAATTTTAAAATCCCAGCTATAAACATTTAACACATACAAAATATAGTTTGTCGGCTATAAATATATTACTGCCTTGCAGTGGCCCTAGGCTGGGCCTATAGGCAAAAAAAAAAGGAGCTGTGACGTTCCTTAAAAATATACCAGGGTCATCCGACATAAGAAAAAACATATATATATATATATATATATATATATATATATATATATATATATATTTGTTTTCGTAGATTTTCATGGGTGCAGTTATGATGGTCTTGGTATATTCGGGTTTCTTCCCGTGTAGGATTTGGAAATTTCTGGCGACGTTTCGATGAGGTCCCACTCGTCATCTTCAGGCTGGTGTTTCTGTCCTTGTCTAGGGCAAACACAGCGAGACCTGAGCTGCCTTCCTTCTATAAATACTGGTGGCTGGGTGTGGTTTGATGGCTCAGCAATTGCCTGCTGTGTAGAAACTTCCTGGTGAGTCAGTGGGGTAGCACCTGGGGTCGTTGATGTAACTGAGGTATGCTGATTAGTTAATGGTTGTGGATTAGGCGTGATATCCTGAGTAGTTGGAGCTTGCAGGCTACTTGATTGTTTTGCAATGTGTGTTCTGAGTCTGGTTTCAGTTTCTATGGCTGGGATACTTTTGAGGGCTGGTTTCCAGATGTCTGGTAGGCGGGAGGTATCATCCCGCTTCTTCATATTTTGGGGATGTTTTTCTATCTCGATGTGTTCGCCCTAGAACAAGGACAGAAACACCAGCCTGAAGATGACGAGTGGGACCTCGTCGAAACGTCACCAGAAATTTCCAAATCCTACATGGGAAGAAACCCAAATATACCAAGACTATATATATTTTTATATATATAAAATATAATATATAAAATTCTGGGAGTTGAAGTCCAAATATCTTCAAGTTGCCAAGCTTGGGAAACACTGGCATACATTGTAAATAGTATTTATAATTTTACTTATATTAGTATTGTGTTATTGGCTGAACAACCACCACTGCCACATATACTCTGTTTATAAGTTTAGGATCCTAACATTGGCTATAAGCCCAGTGTGAAGTGCTAACACTGGTGCTTTAACCATTGCACCAAACTGGCTCATCTTATTCAGCATCCCCAAAGGCAACAACGAGTACCTCCCTACCCATGGTGCTCACCTTTCTTGACGTGCAACATAATGATCAGCAATACAACTGGAAGATGAGTCTTCATTACTTCCTCAAATTCATCCACGATGAAAACGCCGATTTTGAAGGTTCCCCTCCTGGTTTTGATACAGAAAAGCATTAGGTCACTACGGAAGCTAGGAATTGCATCTTTTCACACCCAAGGAACTGACACCGAAGAGAAACCAAGAAACAATGATGGGAAACTAACCAAGGAGAGAAGCAACCTGGAATGAAGTGAGGACACTTAATCAGTGGAACGGCTTGCCACCGGAAGTTGTGGGTGCTCCATCACTGGAGGTGTTTAAGGTGGACAGCCACTTGTCTGGAATGATGTTTGTTTGTTTGTCCGTCCGTCTGTCCATCCGTCAATCCATCCATCAATCCACCCACCTCCACCCCACCCCACCCCACCCCAACTTATCTATCTATCTATCTATCTATCTATCTATCTATCTATCTATCTATCTATCTATCTATCTACCTTTCTTTCTATCTATCTATCTATCTATCTATCTATCTATCTATCTATTCTATCTATCTACCTACATACCTATCTATCCTCTCTCTATCCTCTCTCTCTCTTTCTCATCTATCTATCTATCTGTCTGTCTGTCTGTCTGTCTATCTATCTATCTATCTACCTACCTACCTACCTACCTACCTACCTACCTAAAAATGAAAGCTCAAACACACACACAGGTTTCAAAAATAAAGCAAATGTCCTTTTTACCAGACGTTTGTTACTTCACAAACACAAATTAAATCAATGTCTCTTCCTTTGTTAAAATCCGGGCGTGAGGCCAAATTGATAAGATAACGGCACACACATTTGCTTCCCAGCCAAAAGTCTACTGTACTCTACAAATGTCCAACACTGAATCCAGGTTTGTCAGTCAAAACACTCTTTACAGGCTTTTCTCCTCCGGAGGTATGAATGTTGTCTTCTTGCAAAGAGCACCCTCTAAACCAGGGGTCCCCAAACTTTTTACACAGGGGGCCAGTTCATTGTCCCTCAAACTGTTGTAGGGCCGGACTATTAAAAAAAACTATGAACAAATCCCGATGCACATTGCACATACCTTATTTTAAAGTAAAAAACAAAATGGGAACATACTATTTAGAGGGGGGAGAAGAAATCCGAAATTCATATATGTTTATGTTTTGTTTCTAATTTTCTTTTGTTAACATCTGATTGGCTATACAAGGTTTTCTTGGTTTATAGAAAAATGTATAAAGAAAGAAGGAAGCACTTTGGCATAATGATTAATAAGTTAGAAATATAATTGGTGTTGTACTTTTTGAAGGAACATTAAGGAGAGAGTTTAATTAAAATAAAAGTATGTACCTATGCTCCTGTCACTCACCCGCGGGCCGGATAAATGGCCTCAGCGGGCCGCATTCGGCCCACGGGCCATAGTTTGGGGACCGCTGCTCTAAACTCTTTCCCCTTAAATACCCTCTGGGAGTGCAGACTATGCACAGCTGAGCTCACTTCCTCTTTCTGAGCTTCCTTAACTGCTCCTGCCGCCCCCATATCCTTCTCACTCATACATTCAGGATCAGGTCCCTCATTTCCTTGTCCTCAGACTCTGACAAAGCCCCAGTTGGGGGCTGCACATCCCCACTTGGGGTGTCTATAGCCTCTGTAGGCTCCTCACCCCCAGACTCTCCCTCTGGCTCGCTCTCTGATTCCTCCGGCAGCCACACACATCGGCCATGCCCAGATGGCCCCAACTCATCAGGCTCAAGGTCCGTGGCCAGAGGGCCTGGCTGCGGGTCAACCACAAGGCTATCTATTAGACATTTATGCCACCCAATCCCAATGGGACTCAGGGCAGCTTACAACAATATAAAAACAGTACAATAGTAAAAAGATGTTGAATATTAAATAATAAACAATAAAAAACCATTTAAAAACCCACAAAGCAGGGGTCAAATCAACACATATACATAATTAATAATAATAATAATTTATTATTTATTATTTATTACTTAGATTTGTATGCCGCCCCTCTCCGAAGACTCGGGGCGGCTCACAACATGTGGAAACAAATCATAAATAATCTAACAATTTAAAATATTTAAGATTTAAAAGACCCCATGTACTAACAGAGATACACACAAGCATACCATATATAAATTAAACATGCCCAGGGGAAGATGTTTCAGTTCCCCCATGCCTGACGGCAAAGGTGGGTTTTAAGGAGTTTACGGAAGGCAGGAAGAGTAGGGGCAGTTCTAATCTCCGGGGGGAGTTGGTTCCAGAGGGCCGGTGCCTCCACAGAGAAGGCTCTTCCCCTGGGGCCCGCCAACCGACATTGTTTAGTTGATGGGATCCGGAGAAGGCCCACTCTGTGGGACCTAATTGGTCGCTGGGATTCGTGCGGCAGGAGGCGGTCTCGGAGATATTCTGGTCCAATGCCATGAAGGGCTTTAAAGGTCATAACCAACACTTTGAATTGAGACCGGAAACTGATCGGCAGCCAATGCAGACTGCGGAGTGATGGTGAAACATGGGCATACCTAGGTAAGCCCATGACTGCTCTCGCAGCTGCATTCTGCACGATCTGAAGTTTCCGAACACTTTTCAAAGGTAGCCCCATGTAGAGAGCATTACAGTAGTCGAACCTCGAGGAGATGAGGGCATGAGTGACTGTGAGCAATGAGTCCCGGTCCAGATAGGGCCGCAACTGGTGCACCAGGCGAACCTGGGCAAACGCCCCCCTCGCCACAGCTGAGAGATGTTTTTCTAATGTGAGCTGTGGATCGAGGAGGACGCCCAAGTTGCGGATCCTCTCTGAGGGGGTCAATAATTCCCCCCCCAGGGTGATGGACGGACAGATGGGATTGTCCTTGGGAGGCAAAACCCACAGCCACTCCGTCTTATCCGGGTTGAGCTTGAGTCTGTTGACACCCATCCAGGCCCCAACAGCCTCCAGGCACCGGCACATCACTTCCACCGCTTCGTTGACTGGGCATGGGGTGGAGATGTAAAGCTGGGTATCATCCGCATATTGATGATACCTCACCCCATGTCCTTGGATGATCTCGCCCAGCGGTTTCATGTAGATGTTGAATAGCAGGGGGGAGAGGACCGACCCCTGAGGCACCCCACAAGGGAGAAACCTAGGAGTCGACCTCTGACCCCCCACTAACACCGACTGCGACCGGCCAAAGAGGTAGGAGGAGAACCACTGAAGAACAGTGCCTCCCACCCCCAACCCCTCCAGCCGGTGCAGAAGGATACCATGGTCGATGGTATCGAAAGCCGCTGAGAGGTCAAGGAGCAACAGGACAGAGGATAAACCCCTGTCCCGGGCCTGCCAGAGATCATCCATCAACGCGAGCAAAGCGGTTTCCGTGCTGTAACCGGGCCTGAAACCCGACTGCTGGGGACCTAGATAATCGGCTTCTTCCAAGGACCGCTGGAGCTGGAGTGCCACCACCTTCTCGACAACCTTCCCCATAAAGGGAAGGTTGGAGACTGGATGATAGTTGTTAAGCACAGCTGGGTCCAGGGAGAGCTTCTTGAGGAGGGGGCGCACGAGCGCTTCTTTATAGAGTGATGGAAAAACTCCCCTCCCCAAGGAAGCGTTGGTAATCTCCTGGGCCCAGCTCCGCGTCACCTCCCTGCTGGCCGAAACCAACCAGGAGGGACACGGATCCAGTAAACAGGTGGCGGAACTCACAGCTCCAATGGCCTTGTCCACTTCATCAGGTGTCACCAGATCAAACTCTTCCCAGACAGGTGGACAAGTACGTGCCCCAGTCACCTCGACTGACTCGTTGTCAGTCGACTCTGTTTTACAATTGGAGTCGAGGTCGGCCCGGATCCGAGCGACTTTATCAGCGAAAAACGTGTTAAAATCCTCGGCACTGCTCTGCAAGGGCTCCCCAACTCCCCCCTGGTTAAGAAGGGAGCGGGTCACCCTAAACAGAGCGGGCGGGCGGGATTCCGCTGATGCAATCAAGGCGGCATGGTACGCGCATCTTGCCGCCTTGAGCGCCACTTTGTAAGTCTTAATAAAAGCTCTTACAAGTGTTCGGTCGGATTCAGACCTACTCTTCCTCCATCGCTTCTCTAGACATCTCTTTTGGCGTTTCAACTCCCGGAGCTCCTCGTTGAACCATGGGGCTCTACGGGGTCTAACGCCACGGAGAGGTCGCAAAGGCGCAATCCGATCAAGAGCCCCCGCCGCAGCCCTGTTCCAGGCCTCCGCGAGAGACTCCGACGAACTGTGGACGAGTGCCTCTGGAATAACCCCAAGCGCCGTCTGAAAGCCCTCTGGGTCCATCAGGCGTCTGGGGCGGAACATCTTCATTGGTTCCGCCTCCCTGCGGGGGAGGATTGGAGCCAGGAAGTCAAGCCGTAGTAGAAGAATATAATAATAATAATAATAATAATAATAATAATAATAATAATAATAAGTTATTAGACTTGTATGCTGCCCCTTTCCAAAGACTCAGAGCGACTCACAACAAAATACAAAGCGCAAATCTAATATTAAAAAACAATTATAAAAACCCATTAGAAAAAACACTATTACCATCCAATTAAACCATACATAAAATGAAACAGCTAAGGGTCAGTTATATCCCCCAAGCCTGGCGGCATAGGTGGGTTTTCAGTAATTTGCGAAAGGCAAGGAGGGTGGGGGAAGTCCTAATCTCCACGGGGAGTTGATTCCAGAGGGCCGGGGCCGCCACAGAGAAGGCTCTTCTCCTGGGACCCGCCAGACGACATATCACTCATATTCAATTCGGCTCTGACAGATGTAATATTCATGGCCCCCATGCCTGCTGGCAAAATAAGGTCTTCACAAGCCTTTTCGGTGGGAGCAGTATGGACATCGGGGAGGGGGGGGTTGGTTCCATAGAGCTGGGGCAGCCACAGAGAAGGCCCTCTCCCATGGTCCTGCCAACCTGTATTGCTTAGTCGACGGGACCCAGAGAAGGCCAGCCCTATGAGATCTTATTGGTTTCGCTGGACCTGACATGTAAGAAAGATAGACTTCAGAAGTTGCAGGAGAACAGCTTATCCAACAGCAGGAGAAGAGCACCATCTAATGTCTATCTTGGTATTTCCACCATTGCCTTAATAGTTCTTGTACTATTGCAGTGTTGTACTATTGTAGTGTTTCTCAATTAATTGTATATTGCAGTGTTTCTCAATTAATCTCTGCGATATTAAGAAAAAAGCAAAACAATATACAGTGATACCTCGTCTTACGAAATTAATTGGTTCCAGGAGGAGGTTCGTAAGGCAAAAAGTTCGTAAGACGAAACTATGTTTCCCATAGGAAACAATGTAAAACGGATTAATGTGTGCAAGGGGAAAAAAATTGCAAAAACGGCACTCCACTGGGCAGCGCCGCCTGGCTGTCACCTTTTGAAACAGCTGGGCGCTTCTCGGCATTCTCCCGAACGCTGAACCCAAAAATTTCGGCAAAAGTTCGTGTTCGTGTTCGGGAGTCCACGTTTTGGCCGGCCAGGAAAGACGTCTCCGTGACATCAAAGCTCCGCCCATGGAATTCCCTATTGGGATTCCCCACATCCGTTTGAGCCTCCCGACCGGCCGACAGCTCCGCGGCTCTTCTGCAAAGGTGACAGCCGGGTTCGGCGTTCGCGGCGGGGGGTTCGTAAGGTGAAAAAAGTTCGTAATAAGAGGCACAAAAATCCCAAACCCCAGGTTCGTATCTTGAAAAGTTCGTAAGACGAGCGGTTCGTATCACGAGGTACTACTGTATATCTACACATATGTAAACCGTATATTTATACAAACAATTATAAAAGAAATATACGGATGTCAAAGAAATGAATATTAGTGTATTGTAAAAAATGTTATAGGCATTTTTTTCTTTATGTTATTTGTATCACCTGTATTGTACTGTATTGGTTTTTTCCCCTGTTGTATGGATTTATTTTATTGTTGTTCGTTCTTATGTCTGTTTGTAAAATATTTGAAATATTAAGACCTTCCACCATTTTTGCAGCCCGTCTTTGGACCCGTTCAATTTCATCCATATCTTTTTGTAGGTGAAGTCTCCAGAACTGGACACAGTATTTCAAATGGGGTCTCACCAGCGCTCTATACATCACGATCACAATCTCCCTCTTCCAGCTTGTTATACCTCTAGCTATGCAGCCAAGCATTCAGTGGAGCCTGTTTTTGATTAGGCAGGCATAGGCTACCATGGTTAGGGCCCTCTTTTGACACGGGCCCTGGCCAGCTTAATCAGGCTGATGTTTTGGGGTCACCGGCCTGGCCCATAAGCGCCACCTCAGCCGGGCACTCACAGCGAATGGTGTGGAAAGAGGCTTTCGGGTGCTGTTCGAAGCTTTCGCCCAGCTGCAGAGGATGCTACTTCCTTGTCCAGTAGCAGGTTCACCACACTGTTCATGGTTACCATGGCGCCCGCAGAGAACAACAAGAACCCACGCAGCTGCCCCACCCTGCCTCTTCTCTTCCGGGCTTGTAGTAGTGTGCAACTGGGAAACACTTCCCATCTGGGCAAATCGATTGAGAGGGACCACGCATGTTCCTTGGGGTCATACACAACCCCCTGACATCACTCCACCCCCAAGAGAAACACAGGACTATTATTATTTATTATTATTATTTATTAGATTTGTATGCCGCCCCTCTCTGAACACTCGGGGTGGCTCACAACAGCAATAAAAACAATATAGCAGTGGAACAAATCTAATATTAAAAACATATAAAACCTTATCATTATTTTAAAAAACCAAACAGCACATTCATACCAAACATAAAACAAAGTATAAAAAAGCCTGGGGGAAAGGTGTCTCAATTCCCCCATGCCTGGTGGTATAAGTGAGTCTTGAGTAGTTTAGGAAAGACAGGGAGGGTGGGGGTCGTTCTAATCTCCGGGGGAGTTGGTTCCAGAGGGCCGGGGCCACCACAGAGAAGGCTCTTCCCCTGGGTCCCGCCAAGTGACATTGTTTAGTTAACGGGACTCAGAGAAGGCCAACTCTATGGGACCTTATTGGTCGCTGGGATTCGTGCAGGCGGTTCCGGAGGTAATCTGGTCCAATGCCATGTAGGGCTTTAAAGGTCATGACCAGATAGAATTGTGCTTGGGAGGCAAAACCCACAGCCACTCCGTCTTATCCGGGTTGAGCTTGAGTTTGTTGACACCCATCCAGACCCCAGCAGCCTCCAGGCACCGGCACATCACTTCCACTGCTTCGCTGACTGTTTACTTCCTGCGCAACTTTTGCTACCAGTGCCACTGTACCGGTAGCAACCCAATACTGGTGCTGACTCCGGGTGAGTCTGAGGACATGGGAAGGCTTCCAAATAGCCTCAACGACTCTCTACAAAAGAATGCAAATGACCAGCTGTCTGCAACGAATATAAATCCTTCCATTCCCCACCATCCAAGTCAGAACTGACGAAGCTTCTAGGATGAGAAGCAAAACGCCTTTTAAAGGAAAAAACAAACAGAAAGTCCCGTTGCCTTTGAAAAAACACCTTTGGAGCAACCAGGACCTGGATGACTGAGAATTTCTTACAGACATCTCACATTGGAGGTTTTCAAAAATATTTCTCTCTCTCCATTCATTCATTCATTCAAATATATAAGCCAACCTTAGAAACATAGAAGACTGACGGCAGAAAAAGACTTCATGGTCCATCTAGTCTGCCTTTATACTATTTTCTGTATTTTATCTTAGGATGGATATATGTTTATCCCAGGCATGTTTAAATTCAGTTCCTGTGGATTGACCAACCACGTCTGCTGGAAGTTTGTTCCAAGGATCTACGACTCTTTCAGCAAAATAATATTTTCTCACGTGGCTTCTGATCTTTCCCCCAACTAAGCTGATTGTGCTCCCTTCTTCTTGTGTTCAACTTCCTATTAAAGTAATCCCTTCCCTGTAATCTGTCAGAGCTCCCCTGAGGACAGGGCCCATCAATAACAAGATTTAATAAATCAGCACCCTAAATAAAACATGATTCGGAAAAATCGTAGTGGTAGAAACATAAAAACCTAGAAGATTGACGGCAGAAAAAGACCTCATGGTCCATCTTGTCTGCCCTTGTACTATTTCCTGTATTTTATATTGGGATGGATATATGTTTATCCCAGGCATGTTTAAATTCAGTTACTGTGGATTGACCAACCACGTCTGCTGGAAGTTTCTTCCAAGGATCTACTACTCATTCAGTAAAATAATATTTTCTCATGTTGCTTTTGATCTTTCCCCCAACTAACTTCAGATTGTACATATAAACATAGAAGACTGATGGCAGAAAAAGACCTCATGGTCCATCTAGTCTGCCCTTATACTATTTCCTGTATTTTATCTTAGGATGGATGGATGTTTATCCCAGGCATGTTTAAATTCAGTGACTGTGGATTTACCAACCATGTCTGCTGGAAGTTTGTTCCAAGGATCTACTACTCTTTCAGTGAAATAATATTTTCTCACGTTGCTTTTGATCTTTCCCCCAACTAACCTCAGATTGTGTCCCCTTGTTCTTGTGTTCACTTTCCTATTGAAAACACTTCCCTCCTGGACCTTATTTAACCCTTTAATATATTTAAATGTTTCGATCATATCCCCCCCCCCCCCCTTTCCCTTCTGTCCTCCAGACTATACAGATTGAGTTCATGAAGTCTTTCCTGATACGTTTTATGCTTAAGACCTTCCACCATTCTTGTAGCCCGTCTTTGGACCCGTTCAACATGGCAATGAAAGGAAGGAGAAACGAGAAAGGAACTTGTTATGAATCATAATGTTTATTCCATTCAAAAAGTTCATGGTACTGTCACACAATGGTGCTGAATGTAAAAATGTGATATATTTTAATGAGTTCAAATGTGAAGAGGATGAATGTAACAGACAAAACGGATTTGCATTAAAGACCCTCGTCCAAAGTTGCATATCTTCTCACCCAAGCAAACACATTTTAAGGCCTCCGTCATGATTTCAAACTTCTTGCCACAACAGCATAGAACAGTGCTTCTAGATCTCATTGATGTTAAAAAACGGGAGGACTTCAACTCCCAGAAGTCCCACCCATCTTAAAAAGTTCAATGGAGAACTTATGGCCCCCATGATTTTTCTTAGCTGTGCCCCCATCTCCCCACAAGCAATGTTGGAAAGCACAATCCCACCCACCCCACCAAAAATAAAAGAGGAAAGTAATCCCATAAAACTAGTAAAATCCCATTTAAAAAGCACAACCGTCGAATGGCATTCTCAAGACACAATTGCTGGACCTCGTCCGGACACGTCTCCCTCACAGCCTGGATCCAAAGAGATAGAAAAGGCTGGCGAGCGTCGCCAAGGCCAACACCAGGGGGTTGATTCGGATGCTGTTGGCCCCGCTGATGTTGCACAGGAAGGAGTCGCAGCACTTGATTGACACGGCCGCGATGCCAATATTGATCCCGGTTTGAGGGCAAACCGGCACGCAGCCCTTGCTGATCGACTGCGTAGAATATCCACCTGTTCGGAAAGGGGAGGGGGAAAAAAAGAAAGAAATACAGTGAAATCTTTAGATGTTTATGGAAGAAGAGAAGATATCTGTGGACTTTCTGAAAGTCACATACAAAAAAACCACCCCAGATTGTTAACAGGAAGCAACTTCTTATTTGGAATATTTCATCAAGAACTGGAAAAAAACCAGTTATACCTGGTCATTCATATAACGGCAGCCAGGCTAGCATATGGTTTAATTGGATGGTATGACTGTTTTATAATGGGTTTTTATAATTGTTTTTAATATTAGATTTGTGCCTTGTATTTGGAGAGGGGCAGCATGCAAGTCTAACAAATTATTATTATTATTATTATTATTAATTATTACTATTATTATTACAATATTATTATTATTATTATTATTATTATTATTATTATTATTATTATTATTATTATTATTGAAACATAGAAGTGTGATGGCAGAAAAAGACCTCATGGTCCATCTAGTCTGCCCTTATACTATTTGTATTTTATCTTAGAATGGATATATGTTTATTATTTTATTTTATGCTTATTATTCTGTATTTTATTTTAGGATGGATCTATTATTATTACTATTATTACTATTATTACTATTACTACTGCTACTACTACTACTACTACTACTACTACTACTACTATTATTATTATGTCAGTACAACACAGCAAATGAGATCATTATGCTGGATTTCGTATTTCATCACCAGTCGGGCGCTTCCCAAGCACCTAGGACTGCGTGATGTAGCGGTGAATGATGTTTGCCGATCCCAGTAAAGCGGCCTTTTGCAATTGACAGATGGAGATTTTGTCAATTCCGATGGTTTTCAAATGTCCGCTGAGATCCTTTGGCATTGCGCCCAACGTGCCAAGTACCACTGGGACCACTTTCACGGGCTTATGCCAGAGTCGTTGCAGCTCGATTTTTAGATCTTCGTATTTCACTCTAACTGCTTCTCCTCAATTCTGCTGTTTCCTGGGACTGCGATGTCGATGATCCATACTTTCTTTTTCTCCACGATCACAATGTCTGGTGTGTTATGCTTCAGAATTCGGTCAGTTTGAAGTCGGAAGTCCCACAGTAGTATTGCTTGCTCATTTTCAACCACTTTTTTCGGGCTTATGATCCCACCAGTTCTTTGCCACTGGGAAATGGTAGTTCCGGAACACATTCCAGTGGATCATCTGTGCCACAGCATCATGTTTACGCGTGTAGTCAGTCTATGAGATCTTTTTGCAGCAGCTGAGTATGTGATCGATTGTTTCATCTGTTTCTTTACAGAGTCTGCACTTTGGATCGTCTGTTGGTTTTTCAGTTCTGCCTTTGGCAGCATTTGTTCTAATGGCCTGTTCTTGTGCCGCCAGTATTAGTCCTTCTGTCTCCTTTTTGAGTGTTCCACTTGTAAGCCATGACCAGGTCTTTTCTTTATCCACTTTGCCTTCATTCTCCAAGAACTGTCCATGCAATGCTTTGTTCCGCCAACTGTCCATATGACATTGAGTTACATTTTTTCTGTACTGGTCCTTAGTTTGCTTCACCTTGAGAAGCTTCCTATTGTTGACCTCCATCAACGCTGACTCTTTGCTCCCATTCACATAGTCAGCTAATGCATGCTTCTCTTCTTCCACTGTCTGCTTCACTTGCAAAAGTCCTCTGCCGCCTATTTTTCTTGGTAAATACAGAGAGGGCAAGCAGTGGACATGAGGAGCCATGGAGCTCAGGCGATGCGCAAGGACTGCTCCCTCTTGATCCCCGAGCATGGAGAGTGAAGAGAAGGCGGGAACAGAGCAGGCTGAGTTGGCTACTTGGGAGGCGAGCACCCCACCTCTCTTCACAAGGACTGCGATGTAAGGAGACGTTTTGGGGAAGGGCATTGGTTGGGAACAAACACTGAATTGGTCGAGTTTGATGTGCCAGTTTGGTTCTTCTCTGATTTAGTGGATTCATTGTTTGTTCCTTGGTTTGCGCACTCCTTTCCCTGTTCTTTTTTTTTTTTTATGGACTGGGCACATGTGCTTTGTATTGGAACTTGTTGATAGTGTCTGTGGCCCAAAGGTTTGGGACCTGATTCAGCAGGCCAACCCCTGAAGGAAATGTTATACTGCATTTTTCGGAGTATAAGACTCCTTTCCCTTTTCCTCCCTAAAAGAGGCTGATAATTTGGGTGTGTCTTATACTCTGAATGTAGCTTTTTTCCAGCTCTAATTAGCTTCTAATAATTTCCCCAGCTCTTACATTGTTACTCTCTGCGAAGAATGTTTTCCGAGCCCCAAGATTTTCCAGGGTTTTTTTCATTGCTCTGTTTACTCCAAATGTTTCTTTCCGGGCGCTAATGATGTTTCTTTCCAGCCCTAACCAGGTGTTAACAATGTTCCCAGCTCTTACCCGCTTGCAAGCGCTTTCATTGTTACTCTCTGCAAAGAATGTTTTTCAAGCCCTAAATCTTTGCAGGGTTTTTTCCATTGCTCTGCTTGCTCCAAATGTTTCTTTCCAGGCGCTAATGATGTTTCTTTCCAGCCCTAACCAGGTGCTAACAATGTTCCCAGCTCTTACCCGCTTGCAAGCGCTTTCATTGTTACTCTCTGCAAAGAATGTTTTTCAAGCCCTAAATCTTTGCAGGGTTTTTTCCATTGCTCTGCTTGCTCCAAATGTTTCTTTCCAGGCGCTAATGATGTTTCTTTCCAGCCCTAACCAGGTGCTAACAATGTTCCCAGCTCTTACCCGCTTGCAAGCGCTTTCATTGTTACTCTCTGCAAAGAATGTTTTTCAAGCCCTAAATCTTTGCAGGGTTTTTTCCATTGCTCTGCTTACTCCAAATGTTTCTTTCCAGGCGCTAATGATGTTTTCAGCTCTTACTGGCTTGCAAGCTCTTTCATTTTTAATCTATCTGAATACATTTTTTAAAAGCCCTAACCAGGGAATAAAATAATGGCTAAGAATGCTAGATTTTTTTCATTGAAACATAGAAGATAGATGGCAGAAAAAGACCTCATGGTCCATCTAGTCTGCCCTTGTACTATTTCCTGTATTTTATCTTAGGATGGATCTATGTTTATCCCAGGCATGTTTAAATTGAGTTACTGTGGATTTATCAACCACATCTGCTGGAAGTTTGTTCCAAGCATCTACTATTCTTTCAGTAAAATAATATTTTCTCATGTTGCTTTTGATCTTTCCCCCAACTAACCTCAGATTGTGTCCCCTTGTTCTTGTGTTCACTTTCCTATTAAAAACACTTCCCTCCTGGACCTTATTTAACCCTTTAACATATTTAAATGTTTCGATCATGTCCCCCCTTTCCCTTCTGTCCTCCAGACTATACAGATTGAGTTCATGAAGTCTTTCCTGATACGTTTTATGCTTAAGACCTGCCACCATTCTTGTAGCCCGTCTTTGGACCCGTTCAATTTTGTCCATATCTTTTCGTAGGTGAGGTCTCCAGAACTGAACACAGTATTCCAAATGGGGTCTCAGCAGCGCTCTATATAGCGGGATCACAATCTCCCTCTTCCTGCTTGTTATACCTCTAGCTATGCAGCCAAGCATCCTACTTGCTTTCCCTAATGCCCGACCACACTGCTCACCCATTTTGAGACTGTCAGAAGTCACGACCCCTAAATCCTTCTCTTCCCTATTTTCCTCCCCCAAAACTAAGGTGCTTCTTATACTCAGGTGAATCTTATGCTCCAAAATATACCATTTCACCAAGCCAAAATAACGTACCAATCCCAGCACCGGTATACGTGGTGGCGCAGTAGTTGTCCTGATCGGAACAGATCTGCCATCTCCAGCAGCCCCAGTTCGATTCGACGCCATCGCACGACCAACAGACTAGTGAGAAAACTGGTGGTGGGGAGAGAAGATTTCAGAAAGGTGAGACGCGGCAGTGAAACTGTTTGTTTATTTTTACATCATTTTTCTCCCGCCTTTATTTTTAGAAATAACTCAAGGTGGCGATTTCCCCCCACAATAACAACAACCCTGCGAGGTGGGCTGGGCTAAAAGAAAGGGACTGGGCCAAAGTCATTCACCTTCCTTTCATGTCTATGATAGGATAAGAAGTCACCTGGTGATTGACCCAAAGTCACAAAATCAGCTTTCGTGCTTAAGGCGGGACTAGAACTCACTACTTTCCTGGTGATTGGCTCAAAGTCACCCAACTGGTTTTCATGTTTAAGGCGGGACTGGAACTCACTGTCTCCTGGTGATTGGTCTGGGACCCAGCTTGTTACTATAGCACAGGGTATGCAATGTTGGCTCTTCTATGACTTGTGGACTTCAGCTCCCAGAATTCCTGAGCCAATCATGCTAGCTCAGGAATTCTGGGAGTTGAAGTCCACATGCTCACTTTGCCTATCCCTGCTAAAGCAGAATAATAGAATTACAGAGTTGGAAGCACTGTTCCCCGTAAGCTGCACACGCGCGCATGCACGTGCCCCAAAATACCCCCTGCGCACTCTTTTCCAAGGGCGCGCAAGGAGCTGGGCGTTGGATTTGGGGGCGGGGAGCGACAAAAGTGCGGAGGTGCCGCGTGCGCTCCCCATCCCCCTGCCAGCCCGTGGGTGGAAGGAAAGGGAGCCCCGCCCCTCTCGCAGCTCCTTCGCTGGGAGCGCTTACGTCCCGAGCTTTCAGGAAGGGGGCTGCAGTAGAGGCAGGGCAGGCATTCCTGAAGCGCTCGGAAAAAGCGCTCTCGCAGCCCCCTCGCTGACAGAGAGAGAGCAACAGACAGAGCAAGGTGGAAAGAGAGAGGGAGAGAGAAAGAGGAGGGAAGAGAGAGATAGCAAGAGAGAGAACAAGAGAGAAAGAAAGGAAGAGATAGAAAGAGTGAGAGAAAGAAAACAAGAGAGAAAGAGTGTGAGAGAGAGAGCAACAGACAGAGCGATAGAAAGAGAGGGAGAAAGTGAGAAAAAGAGAGAGAGAGCAAGAGGGGGAGAGAGAAAGAGAGAAATGACTCTTAATAATAATAATTAATAATAATAATTATTATTATTATATATTATCCGTAGACTCGGGGCGGCTAACAACTCTTGATTTAAAGCATATGGTAAAAAGCATCCAAATAATAACAGGGGGGGGGGAACCAGCCTCCTGTGTGTGTGTGTGTGTGTGTGTGAACTCTTGAACCATTTCCAATAGCCCTCACCTGTTTTTGGAAATGGTTCAAGAGTTCACATACACACACACACACACACACAAAAGGGGGAAGGAGACAGGGATGGAAAAAGAGGAGAAGATAGTAATAATAGTAATAGATTTTGGTTTTGTTTTATGATTAATTTCTTTTAATAAAAAAGAAGGGAATTTTTTTCTTGTTTGTTTGTTTATTTATACTTCTATGCTGCCCAGTCCCACAGGGACTGCCGCTCAGACACTATACCTTTCCGCCCAAACCGAAAAAAATTAGAGGGAACATTGGTTGGAAGGGGCCTTGGAGGTCTTCTAGCCTAACCCCCTGCTCAAGCCGGAAATCCTATATACCAGTGATGGCAAACCTATGGCATAGGTGCCACAGGTGGCACGCAGAGCGATATCTGCTTGAATGCTAGCTGAGCTCCAATGGGCATGTGTGTACTGGTCAGCTGATTTTTGGCAACAAAAAAAGGTCAATACCTTGCAAGGACAGCCTCAAAAGCCACATAATTTTTTTTTTAAAGTGTGTTTCTCTTTTGTGTATCCCCACCCAACATTCCTGGCAGGCTTTTAGCTTTCCGTTTCCCAGTTTTGTGGAGTCTTTTCAACAAAAGGGCAATCTTTTTTTTTTTTAACGGAAGCTAAGGATATGGCATCGGACCAGAATATCTCCGAGACCGCCTGCTGCCACACAAATCCCAGCGACCAATTCGGTCCCAGAGTTGGCCTTCTCCGGGTCCCATCGACAAAACAATGCCATCTGGCAGGACCCAGGGGAAGAGCCTTCTCTGTGGCGGCCCCGACCCTCTGGAACCAGCTCCCCCCAGAGATCAGAATTGCCCCCACCCTCCTCGCCTTTCGTAAACTTTTGAAAACTCATCTATGTCGCCATAGGCATGGAGGAATTGATATATCCTTAGCTGTCTTGATTTTATGTATGGTATGTTTGGGTTATATTAATTTTATTTATTTATTTATTTATTTATTTATTTATTTGTTTGTTTGTTTGTTTGTTTGTTTGTTTGTTTGTTTGTTTATTCATTCATTCATTCATTCATTCATTCATTCATTCATTCATTCGATTTTTATGCCACCCTTCTCCTTAGACTCAGGGCGGCTTACAACATATTAGCAATAGAGCCAGCATATTGCCCCCATAATTCGAGTCCTCATTTTACCCACCTTAATAGGGGTTTTTAAAACTATTTTAACATTGGATTTGTATATGATGTTTTTACTTGTGAGCCGCTCCGAGTCCTTGGAGAGGGGCGGCATACAAATATAATTAATTAATCAATTAATTATATTTGTATGCCGCCCCTCTCCGAGGACTCGGAGCGGCTCGCAACAAGTAAAAACATCATATACAAATCCAATGTTAAAATAATTGATTAATTAATAATAACAACGTGCATGTATGTGCTGGTCAGCTGATTTTTATCTCATACAGAGGCCCTGGGAGGGTGTTTTTGGCTTCCAGAGAGCCTCCGGGAAGATGGGATAGGAGCCTGGGGAGAATGAAATCCGAGCCTACTGGGCCCACCAGAAGTTGAGAAACAGGCTGTTTCCAGCACCCAGAGGGCCTCCAGGGCTGGGGAAAGCCTTTTTTGCCCTCCCCAGGCAGTGAATTATGGGTGTGGGTACTCAAGCTCGTGCAATAACACGCACCTACATTCTTTTGGCACTCGAGGGAAAAAACGGTTCACCCTCGCTGCTATATACCATTCTGAACAAATGGTTGCAAAGTCAAGTCAATGAAATTTAAGTTGAAAAAAGAAATAGCTTAAAAAAGTAAAGGAATGAAGCCTGAGAAGACACACGTGCAAACTTTGCCTAGGCAGGTTTTCATAAATCAATTAAAAACAGCTTTCCTTCGCCCCGTCTCTTTTTGTTATACACTGCTCAAGAAAATAAAGGGAACACTCCAAGAACACACCCTTACATCTGAATGAATGAAATATTCTCATTGAATAGTTTGTTCTGTACAAAGTTGAATGTGCACAACAGCAGGTGAAATTTGTCAATCAGCGTTGCTTCCTAAGTGGACAGTTTGATTTCACAGAAGTTTGATTTACTTGGAGTTATATTGTGTTGTTTAAGGATTCCCCTTTTTATTTTTATTTTTTGAGCACTATATTTGGGTCTGTTTCCAACTGCATCCTGTGTTTGCAAAAGTACACACCGACAAGGAAAAAAAACACCACAGCACAAAGAGAGTCTGTAAACTTTCTTGTTCCTCATTCCTGCTTTCCATTAGCTTTCAATTTCCTATCCTGGTTTTTAAAACAATATGCAAGGATATGTCAACAATTCTTTTTTTAAAAAATTGCATATACAGTGATACCTTGTCTTACAAACTTAATTGGTTCTGGGACAAGGTTCTTAAGGTGAAAAGTTTGTAAGATGAAACAATGTTTCCCATAGGAATCAATGGAAAAGCGATTAATGCGTGAAAGCCCAAAATTCACCCCTTTTGCCAGCCAAAACACCCATTTTTGCGCTGCTGGGAGGCCCCTGAGGGTCCCCTCCATGGGAAACCCCACCTCCGGACTTCTGTGTTTTTGCCATGCTGCAGGGGAATCCCAGTAGGGAATCCCAGCATCGCAAAAACGAGTGCTTCGCTGGCAAGCAAAGTCCGGAGGTGGGGTTTCCCAGCGAGGGGAACCTCAGTGAAATCCCAGCAGTGCAAAAACACTGAAGTCCTCGAAACCCCACCTCTGGGCCTCTGTGTTTTTGCACTGCTGCGATTTCACTGAGGCTCCTCTCACTGGGAAACCCCACCTCCGGACTTCCGTTGCTAGCGAAGCGCCCATTTTTGGGCTGCTGGGATTCCCCTGCAGCATCACAAAAACACGGAAGTCCGTAGGTGGGGTTTCCCATGGAGGGGAGCCTCAGGTGAATCCCAGCAGCGCAAAAATGGGTGCTTCGCTGGAAACGGTACTCCAGAGGCGGGGCATCCCAGTGGCGGTGGTGGGTTTGTAAGGTGAAAATAGTTTGTAATAAGAGGCAAAAAAATCTTAAACCCCGAGTTTGTATCTCGAAAAGTTTGTACGACGAGGCGTTTGTAAGATGAGGTATCACTGTATTTGGGTCTGTTTCCAACTGCATCCTGTGTTTGCAAAAGTAGGCTGCACTCCGAAAAACCAACAAGAAAAAAAAAACCCACAGCACAAAGAGAGTCTGTAAACTTTCTTGTTCCTCATTCATGCTTTCCATTAGCTTTCAATTTCCTATCCTGGTTTTTAAAACAACATGCAGGGATATGTCCAAAAAATTTTTTTTAAAAAAAATTGCATATATTACTCTTTCTTCCCCAACAAGATTTCACCGCTCCCAGTCAGATTTTTAGCTTTCGGTTTCCTATCCTCATTTTAAAACTCTGTGCAAGGAGATGTCAATTTAAAAAATATGCTTCGCTTTCCTCCCCAACCAACTTTCTCCACCTACAGATTATTAGCTTTCTGTTTCCTAGGCTGTCTTGGTTCAATAGCTTGCAAGGACAGCATTGAAAACAACATAAAATAAATTGTGAACAGTGTGATTCTCTTTTGTGTAACCCACCCAGTGTTCCTGGCAGGCTTTTAGCTTTCTGTTTCCCAGTTTTGTGGAATCTTTTCAACAAAAGGGCAATCTTTTTTTTTTAAAGGAAGCTAAGGACATGAGCAAGGCCAGTCCCTACAAAGGCCAAAGCTGACCACACTTTCCTATCAGAAGATAAGGATAATAACAGAGTAACAGAGTTGGAAGGGACCTGGCAATCTTTTTTTTTAAAGGAAGCTAAGGACATGAGCAAGGCCAGTCCCTACAAAGGCCAAAGCTGACCACACTTTCCTATCAGAAGATAAGGATAATAACAGAGTAACAGAGCTGGAAGGGACCTTGGAGGTCTTCTAGTCCAACCCCCTGCTTAGGCAGGAAACCGTACTTCAAATGGTTAGCCAACATCTGCTTAAAAACTTCCAGTTGGAGCATTCACAACTTCTGGAGGCAATTTCTATTCCATGGATTAATTGTTCTAACTGTCAGGAAATTTCTCCTCGGTTCTAAGTTGCTTCTCTCCTTGTTTAGTTTCCACCCGTTGCTTCTTGTTCTACCCTCAGGTGCTTTGGAGAATAGCTTGACTCCCTCTTCTTTGTGGCAACCCCTGAGATACTGGAAGACTGCTATCATGTCTCCCCTGGTCCTTGTTTTCGTTAAACTAGCCATGCCTGGTTCCTGCAACCGTTCTTCGTGTGTTTTAGCCTCCAGTCCCCTAATCATCTTTGTTGCTCTTCTCTGCACTCTTTATAGAGTCTCAACATCCCTTTTGCATTGTGGTGACCAAAACTGGATGCAATATTCCAAGTGTGGCCTTATAAAGTGTGTGATCTTGATTCTGTCCTTCTGTTAATGCAGCCTAGAACTGTGTTAGGGTTTTTTAGCAGCTGATGCACATTGCTGGCTCATATTTAAATGGTTGTCCACTAGGACTCCAAGATCCCTCTTTCAGTTACTACTGTTGAGCAAGGTCTTCTAGTCCAAAATCAAGCAAGAAATCCTATACCATTTTGGACAAACGGTTGTCCAATCTGTTTTTAAAAACCTCCAGGGTTTTTAAACAACCCACAACTTCTTGTGGCAAGTTGTTCCACTGGTTTATTGTTCTAACTGTCAGGAAATTTCTCCTTAGTTCTAAGTTGCTTCTCTCCTTGGTTAGTTTCCACCCATTTCTTGTTGTTCTACCCTCAGGTGCTTTGGAGAATAGATTGACTCCTTCTTCTTTGTGGCAACCCCTGAGATATTGAAACACTACTATCATGTCTCCCTTGGTCCTTCTCCTCATCAAACTAGCCATGCCCATTTCCTGCAATTGTTCTTCATATGTTTTAGCCTCTAGTCCCCTAATCATCTTTGTCATTCTTCTCTGCACTTTTTCTAGAGTCTCAACTCTATCTGCAAGAAAACAACCAAGCTCAGAAAGTACAAAGGACCCCATCAAGACAACAATTAAATGCCTTATTATTATTATTATTATTATTATTATTATTATTATTATTATTTAGATTATTATGCTGCCCCTCTCTAAGACTTGTGGCAGCTCACAGCATATAATCTAAAACAGTAAATGCAAAGACAAATCTAATTAATTAGAAAACTACATAAGCTAAAAACCCGATACATATTAAAAATCAAACAAATTCAAATTACAGTCATACATCACATTTATTGGCAAGGGGGCCAAGATCTAATTACCCCAGGCCTGGCGACATAAGTGAGTCTTAAGACTTTTGCAAAAGGTGAGGAGGGTGGGGGCAGTGTGAATCTCGGGGGGGAGGGGGAGCTGATTCCAGAGGGCCGGGGCCTCCACAGAGAAGGCTCTTTCCCTAGATCCCGCCAAGCAACGTTGTCTAGTTGATGGGACCTGGAGAAGGCAGACTCTGTGGGACCTAACCTGTCATTAGGACTCATACAGCAGAAGGCGGTCCTGCAAGTAATCTGGTCTGATGCCATGTGGGGCTTTGTATGTCATTACCAACACTTTAGCTCTAAATTCAGGTTATTTTAAGACAGTGTTTGTTAACCTGGGCAACTTTAAGCTGAGTAGACTTCAACTCTTTGTGGCAACAACTCAGATATCGGAATACTGGCTATTATGTCTTAGTTCTTCTTTTCATTAAACTAGAGATACCCAGTTCTTCATCTGTTTTAGCCTCCAGTCCCTTAATCATTCATCTTTGCTTGAAGGTCTCAAGCAGACGCCTTTTCACATTCTTGGGTTGACCTAAAAGTCCACATTCTTTCACCCTGAGATAAAGAGTTCCTGGCACTAATCTTCCCCCTCCTCTTGTGACTTCAAAGTCCCCCCCACTTGCAAAGTTTCATCAGGAGTCCATGGAGGGATTCTTTTAGGCCCCTGGATTTAACCATGTTATGAGTGGAGATTGCCAGGAGAAATATCAACAACCTGAGATACGCAGACGATACAACTCTATGACGGCAGAAAGCGAAGAGGAACTGAAGAAACATAGAAGTCTGACGGCAGAAAAAGACCTCATGATCCATCTAGTCTGCCCTTATACTATTTTCTGTGTTTTATCTTAGGATGGATCTATGTTTATCCCAGGCATGTTTACATTCAGTTACTGTGGATTTACCAACCACGTCTGCTGAAAGTTTGTTCCAAGGATCTACTACTCTTTCAGTAAAATAATATTTTCTCATGTTGCTTTTGATCTTTCCCCCAACTAACTTCAGATTGTGTCCCCTTGTTCTTGTGTTCACTTTCCTATTGAAAACACTTCCCTCCTGGACCTTATTTAACCCTTTAATATATTTAAATGTTTCGATCATATCCCCCCTTTTCCTTCTGTCCTCCAGACTCTAAAAATTGAGTTCATGAAGTCTTTCCTGATAAGTTTTATGCTTAAGACCTTCCACCATTCTTGTAGCCCGTCTTTGGACCCGTTCAATTTTGTCAATATCTTTTTGTAGGTGAGGTCTCCAGAACTGAACACAGTATTCCAAATGGGGTCTTACCAGCACAGAGCGCAAATGTTGGCTTGAAACTCAACATTAGGTAAGAAAGGGAGGACAAATAAAGGGAAATATTTCTTCACCCAGAGGATCCTTGGTTGATGGAATTCCTTTCCAGAAGAGGTCGTGACAGCTGTCAGCCTGGATAGCTCCAAGGCAGGATTAGACAGATTCATGGATGCCAAGTGTATGGGTGGTTATTTGGATGTCCAAGTGCCGCCTCTATGTTGGTTGAGGCAGGCAGGATTCC
Source organism: Erythrolamprus reginae (assembly GCF_031021105.1). Taxonomy (NCBI): domain Eukaryota; kingdom Metazoa; phylum Chordata; class Lepidosauria; order Squamata; family Dipsadidae; genus Erythrolamprus; species Erythrolamprus reginae. The sequence continues at coordinate 255,666,331 of NC_091952.1, forward strand.
CTTGGGGACCATTTGTTGGGGGTCAAGGGAAAGGGAGGGTTTTGCCTTCTGTTTCTGCTCAAGATCCCCATGGACAATTGGTGGGACACTGTGGGACACAGAATGCTGGACTTGATGGGCTTTGGCCTGATTCAGCATGGCTCTTCTTAGGTTCTTATTAAGAAAACTAAGATCATGGCATCTGGCCCTCTCAATTCCTGGCAAATAAGATAAGGAAGAAATGGAGGTAGTGACATATTTTATTTTCCTGGGCTCCAGGGTCATCTCAGATGGGAACTGCAGCCAAGAAATTAAAAAACACTTACTCCTGGGGAGAAAAGCTATGAGAAGTCTAGACAGCATAATAAAAAAGCAGAGACATCACCCTGCCAACCAAAGTTTGTTTAAAAGCTGTGGTTTTTCCAATGGCAATGTATGGCTGTGAAAGTTGGCCCATAAGGAAGGCTGGGGTGCCAAAGAAGAGAGGCCATTGAACTCTGGTGCTAGAGAAGACTCCTGCGAGTCTCTTGGATTGCAAGGCGATCCAACTGGTCAGTCCTCGAGGAGACCAACCCTGATGTACTTGTTTAGTTTCCACCCGTTGCTTCTTGCTCTACTCTGGGATGCTTTGGAGAATAGGTTGACTCCTTCTTCTTTGTGGCAACCCCAGAGATATTGGAAGACTGCTATCATGTCTCCCCTGGTCCTTCTTTTCATTAAACTAGCCATGCCATGTTCTTCATATGTTTTAGCCTCCAGTCCCCTAATCATCTTTGTTGCTCTTCTCTGCACTTTTTTTTTCTAGAGTCTCAACATCCTTTTTGCATCGTGGCGACCAAAACTGAATGCAGTACTCCAAGTTTTAACCAGAAGAAACTGAGAAGATCCAAGAAGCCACATTCAACCCAACAGATGTTCTTTCAACGCTCCAATCTTACAGTATTGACCATTTCTTATCAATTGTGCACCAACCAATGCAGCTTATAGATAAGTTCTCCTGCTTTGGAGGTGGCCTCCATAACAAATTTGGAAAAGGTGAGGGAGACATTGCAATATTTTGCAGACTTTGTCTACATAAAATGAACCTGCTGACCGCTGAAAAGGAAAGAGACCTCCACATATCTTTTCCAGAATGTACTGATGTCCATCACATCCAGTTTTGGACATCACACTACAAAAAGGACATTGAAACTTTGGAGAAAGTGCAGAAGAGAGCAACCAGGATGATAAGGGGACTGGAGGCTAAAACATACGAAGAGAGGTTGCAGGAACTGGGCATGGCTAGTTTAGCAAAGAGAAGGACCAGGGGAGACATGATAGCAGTGTTCCAATATTTGAGGGACTGCCACAGAGAGGAGGGGGTCAGGCTGTTTCCCAAAGCACCAGGCCAGACTAGGAATAACAGATGGAAACTGACCAAGGAGAAATTCAACCTGGAAATAAGGAGGAACTTCCTGATGGTGAGAGCGATCAATCAGTGGAACAGCTTGCCTGCGGTGGTTGTGAGAGCTCCAACACTTTCAAAGGGAGATTGGATGGCCATTTGTCCGAAATGGTGTAAGGACCCCTGCTTGAGTAGGAGATTGGACTAGATGACCTACAAGGTCCCTTCCAACTCTAATAAATAAATACATACATACTCTCCCACTCACAACAAAATTCCCGCCACCCAAATTTAGCCCAAAACAAGATGGATACAGGAGCAAGGAAGAAAATTTCTATTGGATTAGTGGTGTTGTTTTCAAACTTGGCAACTTTTAAGACCTGGGGACTTCAACTCCCAGAATTCCTCATGCACCATATTGGCAGGGGAATCCTGGGAGTTGGGAGCTACATATATTTATATATTTACTAGTAGCTGGACACCCAGACCCAGACCTTGCTAAGAAACTATGTGATCAGGCCTGATAAATTGACAGTTAAAGCTTAAACATTAATGAGTAGTTATGATATTGCTCTCCTCTCCCTTTATCCCAGGCATGTTTAAATTCAGTTAGTGTGGATTTACCAACCATGTCTGCTGGAAGTTTGTTCCAAGGATCTACTACTCTTTCAGTGAAATAATATTTCCTCACGTTGCTTTTGATCCTTCCCCCAACCAACTTCAGATTGTGTCCCCTTGTTCTTGTGTTCACTTTCCTATTAAAAACACTTCCCTCCTGAACCTTATTTAACCCTTTAACATATTTAAATGTTTCGATCATGTCCCCCCTTTTCCTTCTGTCCTCCAGACTAGACAGTTGGAGTTCATGAAGTCTTTCCTGATACGTTTTATGCTTAAGACCTTCCCCCATTCTTGTAGCCCGTCTTTGGACCCGTTCAATTTTGTCAATATCTTTTTGTAGGTGACTTGAACCTGCAACCTTTGCCTTGTAAGGCAGAGCATTATCCTCTAGGCTACAGTATCCAATCTCTTCAGCTCTGCACCAGGGAAGGGTTACATATTTTTGTGTCGAATCACCCTGGTGTATTGAAGGAACATCACAGCTCTTTATTTGCTTATACTGTATTCTCAAAACATTTGCTTATATTCTCAAAACATGCAAAGAACTGATAATGAAATCCTCACTCCTCCCTTTTATCAGCTGAGCCAAGGAAAGATTACACGTTTTTCTGTCGATTCAGCTGGTATACCGAAATATAGGAAGGAGCATACTTCTTCCTTTTCCCTTTCATCCTCACTCCAGGGGCCATCCAGAAACCAAACCATATTTTCCAAACTTGCAAAGAACTGATAAAGAAATAAAGGGAGACTAGTATAGATCTGTTTTGAGCTTTTTGACTCTCGTCAGCTAGCCATACCCTCCTAGGCTTCGAACCTGGGCTGCTTTTGCCTTGCTAGGCAGTGCTTTCCCCCTCTAAGCCACAGGCTCTCCTCCCTTTTATCAGCTGAGTCAGGGAAAGATTTTTCCCTGGCTCACCTAATAATCTTTCCAAATCTTTCCCTGGGTGGGTTGGTTTTGTGGTGGCAATGGAGACTTTTGAGGAACTGAGTGGAAGATGTTTGACTTCCCTGCCCTAAGAAGAAAAGTCTAGTCATTTAAAGCTTGTTGTGAGCTAATTTGCATGTTTTCCACTATTTGTTGCTAAATAAAAAGAAGAAGGGCTGGAAAATAAAACCTCTTCGCGCAGCTGTACTGCTGTGAAAATCTTCAGTTCCCCAAATCTATGACTTTCAGTTCCCATCTATGCAGACTCATCATGGTCAGATCGTGATTCGCCGCAGAACAACAGTGGGAAGGAACCTTGGAGGTCTTGCAGACCAACCCCCTGCTTCAGAAAGAGACCCTGTACCATTCCAGACTAAAGGGTTGTAGTCCACAATCTTCTTGAAAACCTCTAGAAATGGAGCCACCCACAACTTCTGGAGGCAACTTCTCTTCCAGCGATTAATCGTTCTCACTGTCAGGAAATTCCCTTCTTCATTCTGGGTTTGTTTCTCTCCTATCTATCTATCTACCTACCTACCTACCTACCTACCTGTATATCTATCTATCTAGTCCAATACACAATAATGGTTGCCGATCAGTTTCCGGTCACAATTCATAGTGTTGGTTATGACCTATAAAGCCCTTCATGGCACCGGACCAGATTATCTCAGGGACCGCCTTCTGCTGCACGAATCCCAGCGACCAGTTAGGTCCCACAGAGTGGGTCTTCTCTGGGTCCCATCAACCAAACAATGTTGTCTGGCGGGGCCCAGGGGAAGAGCCTTCTCTGTGGCGGTCCCGGCCCTCTGGAACCAACTCCCCCCCAGAGATTAGAATTGCCCCCACCCTCCTTGCCTTTCGTAAGTTGCATAAAACCCACCTCTGCCGCAAGGCATGGGGGAACTGAGATACACTTTCCCCCTAGGCCTTTACAATTTTATGCATGGTATGTCTGTATGCATGATTGGTTTTTATATAATCGATTTTTAACTGTTTTTAGTATTGGATTATTGTTATATACTGTTTTATTACTGTTGTTAGCCGCCCTGAGTCTGCAGAGAGGGGCGGCATACAAATCCAATTAATAATAATAATAATAATAATAATAATAATAATAATAATAATAATAATACACAATGAAGGTTATAAAGGATATAGTAGAGAAGATATAGGAGATATAGGAGAGACTATAGGACAGGGGACGGAAGGCACTCTAGTGTGCTTATGTACGCCCCTTACTGACCTCTTAGGAATCTGTAGAGGTCAACCATGGACAGTCTAAGGGTAAAATGTTGGGGGGTTAGGGTAATGAGTCCGGTAATGAGTTCCACATTTCGACAACTCAATTACTAAAGTTGTATTTTTTACAGTCAAGTTTGGAGCAGTTAATATTAAGCTTGAATCTGTTGTGTGCTCTTGTGTTGTTGTGGCTGAAGCTGAAGTAGTGTTTGACAGGCAGGACATTACAGCATATGATCTTGTGGGCAATACTTAGATCATGTTTAAGGCGTTGTAGTTCTAAGCTTTCAAGACCCAGGATTGTAAATCTAGTTTCGTAAGATATATTCTGTTATGGGTAGAGGAGTGAAGAGCTCTTCTCGTGAAGTATCTTTGGACATTTTCGAGGGTGTTAATGTCAGAAATGTGGTATGGGTTCCAAACAGATGAACTGTATTCTAGGATGGGCCTGGCGAAAGTTTTGTAAGCTCTGGCAAGTAGTCTGAGTGTCCTCCAGTGAAGGGCCTCGGAAGGTGCTACCGGTGCCTGGATGAAATGAATTATCTATTTCACCCATGATTCAGGCCTGGCTATAGGATGGAAACCGCATTGGTTGTGCTTTTGAATGACCTCTGGCGGGAGCAGGATGGGGCAGTGCATCCTTCCGTGCTCTGCTTGACCTCTCGGCGGCCTTCGAGGCCATCGGTCACGGTATCCTTCTGGAGCGGGTTTGGGGCTCTGGAATGTGGTTCTGCTGTCCTGCTTCATATCCTCTGTGGCCACTCTCAGCCAGGGCGGATTGTAAACGAGAGGCCTGGTCCCCATCCGAGGCTCAGTACTCTCTCCACGTTGGTTTAATATCCACGTGAAGCCACTGGGCGAGATCATCAGCCACCATAGGCTGAGATAGCATCAACATGCTGATGACGCCCAGCTCTGCATCATGGTGAGTCTACGGAGAGGGGTGGCATACAAATCCAAGAAAGGAAGGAAGGAAGGAAGGAAGGAAGGAAGGAAGGAAGGAAGGAAGGAAGGAAGGAAGGAAGGAAGGAAGGAAGGATGCTGTGACTTCCCTCTCACAGTTCTTGGAGGCTGTTAAGGGCTGGATGGGGAGCAATGGGCTGAAACTGAATCCTGCTATGATGGCATGGATCTACTTTGCATGGGTCTTTGGTGCATGGATTAGTTTGGTGCAGCCCCAGAGGGACCCACTGGGTAATCTGGGAGTCCTCTTGGTCTCATGAACAAGATAGAACAGGTAGAACAAGAATCAATGGGTGGAAACTAAACAAGGAGAGAAGCAACTTAGAATTAAGGAGAAGTTTCCTGACATTTGGAACAATTAATCCGTGGAACAGCCTGCCTCCAGAAGTTGTGAATGCTCCAACACTGGAAGTTTTTAAGCAGATGTTGGATAACCATCTGTCTGAAGTAGTGTAGGGTTTCCTGCCTAAGCAGGGGGTTGGACTAGAAGACCTCCAAGGTCCCTTCCAACTCTGTTGTTAGAAACATAGAACACAGAAGACTGATGGCAGAAAAAGACCTCATGATCCATCTAGTCTGCCCTTATACTATTTTTGAATTTTATCTTAGGATGGATATATGTTTATCCCAGGCATGTTTAAATTCAGTTATTGTGGATTTACCAACCACGTCTGCTGGAAATTTGTTCCATGGATCTACTACTCTTTCAGTAAAATAATATTTTCTCATGTTGCTTTTGATCTTTCCCCCAACTAATTAAAGATAAATAAGGCAATGGGTCCAGATGGCATCCACCCCAGAGTTCTTAAAGAACTCAGATCTGTCATTGCTACCCCCCTGACTGATTTGTTTAACCAATCCTTGTTAACAGGAGAAGTTCCTGAGGATTGGAGAATGGCCAGTGTTGTGCCTATTCACAAGAAGGGCAGTAGAGAAGAAGCTGGTAACTACAGGCCAGTTAGCTTGACATCAGTTGTAGTTAAAATGATGGAGACTCTACTCAAAAAGAGGATAAATCAGCACCTAAAAAACAATAACTTATTAGACCCAAATCAGCATGGCTTTACTGAAGGCAAATCATGTCAGACTAATCTCATTGATTTCTTTGACTATGTCACAAAGGTATTGGATGAAGGTGGTGCCGTGGATATTGCCTACCTGGACTTCAGCAAAGCCTTTGATACGGTTCCACATAAAGAGCTGATAGATAAATTAGTGAAGATTGGACTTAATCCATGGATAGTTCAATGGATTTGCAGCTGGCTGAAGCGTAGACATCAGAGAGTTATTGTTAATGGCGAGTATTCTGAGCAGAGTCAGGTTACAAGCGGTGTGCCACAAGGATCTGTTCTGGGTCCTATTCTTTTTAATATATTTGTGAGTGACATAGGGGAAGGTTTGGTAGGGAAGGTGTGCCTATTTGCCGATGACTCTAAAGTGTGCAATAGGGTTGATATTCCTGGAGGGGTCTGTAATATGGTAAATGATTTAGCTTTACTAGATAAATGGTCTAAGCAATGGAAACTGCAGTTTAATGTTTCCAAATGTAAAATAATGCACTTGGGGAAAAGGAATCCTCAATCTGAGTATTGTATTGGCAGTTCAGTGTTGGCAAATACTTCAAAAGAAAAGGATTTAGGGGTAGTGATTTCTGACAGTCTCAAAATGGGTGAACAGTGCAGTCAGGCGGTAGGGAAAGCAAGTAGGATGGTTGGCTGCATAGCTAGAGGTATAACAAGCAGGAAGAGGGAGATTATGATCCCACTATATAGAATGCTGGTAAGACCACATTTGGAATACTGTGTTCAGTTCTGGAGACCTCACCTACAAAAAGATATTGACAAAATTGAACGGGTCCAAAGATGGGCTACAAGAATGGTGGAAGGTCTTAAGCATAAAACGTATCAGGAAAGACTTAATGAACTCAATCTGTATAGTCTGGAGGACAGAAGGAAAAGGGGGGACATGATCGAAACATTTAAATATATTAAAGGGTTAAATAAGGTCCAGGAGGGAAGCGTTTTTAATAGGAAAGTGAACACAAGAACAAGGGGACACAATCTGAAGTTAGTTGGGGGAAAGATCAAAAGCAACATGAGAAAATATTATTTTACTGAAAGAGTAATAGATCCTTGGAACAAACTTCCAGCAGATGTGGTAGATAAATCCACAGTAACTGAATTTAAACATGCCTGGGATAAACATATATCCATCCTAAGATAAAATACAGAAAATAGTATAAGGGCAGACTAGATGGACCATGAGGTCTTTTTCTGCCGTCAGACTTCTATGTTTCTATGTTTCTATGTTTCTAACTTCAGATTGTTGTTGTTGTTGTTTCCCATTGGCACAAGATTTTGCTTCTGAGCAAGCGCAGCAAGCGAAATCTTAAATGTACACTCATGAGATTTTGGTGATTTTCACCAATATTTTTGCTTCCACGCATGTGCAGAAGCAAAAAAATTGGTGAAAATCGCCAAAATCTCATTGGCACGAACGCATGCGCAGAAGCCAAATCTCATTCCGATGGGCACACGTATGCACACCCACGACAACCTCAGAGGGTACCAGGGATCATTAGTATTTCTTATATTATTATAAACACACTCTGAGGCTAAGAGTTAGATGTTCTACTCCCCCTCTAAAAAGAACTCTGGTCCAACTGCCAGTTGCCTGATATTAACACGCTCTGATGCTAAGGAGTTGTACATTCTACTCCCCTGCATGCGCAGAAGCCAAATTTCACACGTGGGCGCACAGCTATACACGCATGCCAGACTTTCCTACCAGGACAGAGCACTTGATCACATTGGCTGCTGCCAACCACTGCTCTCCCCACATTTCACACAACACAAATCACTAACCACAATTAATGCTAATTGGTTTTTAGCTTTGAAGCTGGTCAGCTAGGCCAGCGTTTCCCAACCGGTGTGCTGCGGCACACTAGTGTGCCGCGAGACACCGTCAGGTGTGCCGCGGCAAGAGGCGGCGGAGGAGAGTGGCGGATCAGGCGGGCAATGGGGCAGGGCGGAGAAGCCAGGGGCGCGTTTGGCCGGAGACACCTACTGCCGCACCTCCCTGCCCCTGCCTCCCCACGGTGCCTCCGGCCAAACGCGCCCCTGGCTTCTCCGCCCTGCCCCATTGCCCGCCCGATCCGCCCACTCTCCCCCGCCGCCACCTCCTGCCTTGGGGCGAGCAATCCGGGAGTCCGGGACTGTGTGGCTTTGCGCCATGAAGAGAAAACGGCCGACTTTTCCCTGCTGCCGTTTTCTCTTCATGGCGCAAAGCCACACAGTCCCGGACTCCCGTATCGCTCGCTTCTCCGGTCAGCAAAGCCATCTGCCCAGGAAAGCGCCGCGCTGGCCGGAGAAGCGAGCGATCCGGGAGTCCGGGACTGTGTGGCTTTCGGCCGGGCTAACGGGAGGCGGTGCGAGGCCGGGCGCTGGGGACATCTGGGAGGGCGAGGAGGCTGATGGCTGCTGCGCACTCCACTCTCTCTCTGGCTCTCTCTCGCTCTTTCTTTTTCTCTCTGTTGCTGGCGTGGTGAACGAGAGAGAAAGAGAGAGAGAAAAAGGAGGGGAGAGAGAATGAGAGAAAGAAAGCAAGAGAAAGAGGGAAAGAAAGCAAGAGAGAGAGAGAAAGGGGGGAAGGAGGGAGAGGGAAAGACATAGAGGGAGGGAAGGAGGGAGAGAGAAAGAGAGCAAAAAAGAGAGGAAGAAAGAAAGAAAGAGGGATGGAGAGAAAGAAGGAAAGGAAGGAAGAGAGAGAAAGAGGGAGGGAGAAATAGAGTGAAATGGAGGAAGAGATATTTTTTTGTCCAAACTTTTCTTTAGCCCCCCCCCCCCCGCCGCCCCCATTCAGTGTTCCCCAGAATTTTGAAAACATGAATAATGTGCCGCGGCTCAAAAAAGATTGGGAAACACTGAGCTAGGCAGTCCATTCCTTACTGTCTTTTTGGAGTATAAGATGCACCAGAGTATAAGATGCAGCTTAGTTTTTGGGGAGGAAAATAGGGAAAAGAATCTGCTTACCGGGTATTCATCTGGCTAGCGTCCTTAGCCAAGCACATTATTTTATCCCCTTTAAAAAAACTTTATTTGGAGAGAGTAACAATGAAAGAGCTTGCAAGCCAGTAAGAGCTGGGAACATCATTAGCACCTGGAGAGAAACAGTCGGAGCAAATAGAGCAATGGAAAAAACCCTGGAAAGTCTTACAGCTTGGAAAACATTCTTTGCAGAAAGTAACAATGAAAGCACTTGCAAGCGGGTAAGAGCTGAGAACATTGTTAGCACTTGATTGGGGCTGGAAAGAAACTTATTTGGAGCAAGTTAGAGCAATGAAAAAAGCCCCTGCAAAGACTTAGGGCTTGGAAAACATTCTTCACAGAGAGTAACAATGAAAGAGCTTGCAAAGTAAGAGCTGGGAAGATTGTTAGCAGCTAGTTAAGGCTGAAAAAAAGCTACATTCAGAGTATAAGACTACCCAAATTATCAGCCTCTTTTAGGGAGGAAGAAGGTATGTCTTATACTCCAAAAATATGGTACTTCCTTTATCACTCTTATCCAACCAGCACATTGCTGGAATTACAAAGTTGGCTCCACGCTGTTCCTTAACTGTATTTTTCTTTTTTAAAAAATCAAACTGAACCGAGATGAATGAATGAAATGAAATGAGCAAAATTGGCAAGATTCTCCATTTTTGGTAGAAAAAACTGTCCCCTTGCCTCCAAAATCTCAAAACAAGGCTTCATTCATCCCTCGGTGCTGGAAAATGAAATCTTTCAAACAAGGAAACGCCAAACAAGCTAACGTTGTCCAGTCAACGAAACAGTGGAAGTGATGTGCCGGTGCCTGGAGGCTGTTGGGGCCTGGATGGGTGTCAACAAACTCAAACTCAACCCAGACAAGACGGAGTGGCTGTGGGTCTTGCCTCCCAAGGACAATTCCATCTGTCCATCCATTACCCTCAGAGAGGGTTCGCAACTTGGGCGTCCTCCTCGATCCACAGCTGACATTGGCGAGGGGGGCGGTTGCCCAGGTGCGCCTGGTGCACCAGTTGCGGCCCTATTTGGACAGGGAGTCATTGCTCACAGTCACTCATGCCCTCATCACCTCGAGGTTCGATTACTGCAACGCTCTCTACATGGGGCTACCTCTGAAAAGTGTTCGGAAACTTCAGATCGTGCAGAACGCAGCCGCGAGAGCCATCGTGGGGCTTCCAAGATTCGCCCACATTTCTTCAACACTCCATGGCTTGCATTGGCTGCCGATCAGTTTCCGGTCACAATTCAAAGTGTTGGTCATGACCTTTAAAGCCCTACATGGCATTGGACTAGATTACCTCCGGAACTGCCTGCTATCGCACGAATCCCAGCGACTGATAAGGTCCACACAGTTGGCCTTCTCTGGGTCCCGTCGACTAAACAATGTCGTTTGGCGGGCCCCAGGGGAAGAGCCTTCTCTGTGGCGGCCCCGGCCCTCTGGAACCAACTCCCCCCGAAGATTAGAACTGCCCCCACCCTCCCTGTCTTTCGTAAACTACTCAAGACTCATTTATACCGCCAGGCATGGGGGAGTTGAGATATTCCTTCCCCCTAGGCCATTACAAGTTATGCATGGTATGTCTGTATGTATGGTTGGTTTTATAATAGGGGTTTTTAGTTGTTTTTATTATTGGATTGTACATGTTGTTTTTATTATTGTTGTTAGCCACCCCGAGTCTACGGAGAGGGGCGGCATACAAATCCAATAAATTATTATTATTATTATTATTATTATTATTATTATTATTATTATTATTAACATTAAACAACCCAAGATCTGTCCCTCCAACACTGGCAGGGCAAGGCACTTAAGAGCAGGGAAATGGGGAAGAGATGGCCCTTTTATGACTTGTGGACTTTGATTCCCAGAATCCCTGAGCTAGCTATGCCGGTTCAGGAATTCTGGGAATTGAAGTCCACAAATCATAAAGGGGTACCTCTGTGCTAGAATATCAATTGAAAGCAAAGCGAGCTCTTTATATCCACGGATGATGCTACCTAGACAATGAAAGGTCTGAAAGAAAACAATCCAGCTCAAAGAGAATCCCACATAATCTCCTCTTCCTCCTCCTCCTCCTCCTCTTCTTCTTCTCCTCCCCCTCCATTTCCCCCTCCTCCTTTTTTCCATAAACCTCTCTCATTCAATTCTAGCACTGATGATACTATCTAGTTAGGTAATGAAATGTCTGCAAACAACCAAGATCAGAGAACACCAAGGACCCCATAATCATCGTCCACCTCCTCCTCAACCCCACTTTGCTTCTAGTACTGATGATGTTCTCTAGTTTGGTAATGAAGCATCTGCAAGAAACCTACCGCCAAAGATTATTATTATTAGTAGTACTATTATTATTATTATTTATTATTATTATTATTATTATTATTATTATTAATTGGATTTGTATGCTGCCCCTCTCCGCAGACTCGGGGCGGCTAACAACAATGATAAAAAAAGAACATGTAACAATCCAATTAATAAAACAACTAAAAACCCTCATTATAAAACCAAACACACAAACATACCATGCATAACTTGTAATGGCCTAGGGGAAGGAATATCTTAATTCCCCCATGCCTGGTGATAAAGGTGGGTCTTGAGTAATTTGCGAAAGACAAGGAGGGTAGGGGCCATTCTAATCTCTGGGGGGAGTTGATTCCAGAGGGCCGGGGCCGCCACAGAGAAGGCTCTTCCCCTGGGGCCCGCCAAACGACATTGTTTGGTCAACGGGACCCGGAGAAGGCCAACTCTGTGGGACCTTATCGGCCGCTGGGATTCGTGCGGTAGAAGGTGGTTCTGGATGTATTCTGGCCCAATGCCATGTAGGGCTCTAAAGGTCATTACCAACACTGGTAATAGCAATGTTAAACCCTTATTTGAGTCTCTCAACCCCATCACAGAATCAGGAAGTGTCTTCTTTTGTTAAAAGAGCCGGGGTGGCGCAGTGGTTAGAGTGGAGAACTGCAACTATTTCAGCTAACTGTTAGCTGTAGTTCAGAAGTTCAAATCTCACCAGGCTCAAGGTTGACTCAGCCTTCCATCCTTCCAAGGTGGGTAAAATGAGGACCCAGATTATTGGGGGCAAATATGTTGATTCTGTAAACTGCTTCGAGAGGGCTGTAAAAGCACTGTGAAGCGGTATATAAGTCTAAATGCTGAAATGACCAAAATGACTTTAAAATTACAGGAAAAAGATAAATCTGAATTCTATAAAATATGGGAAAATTGGCACAGATGGCTCAAACAGAAAAAATTCAAACAGTCACAATTCAAAGTGTTGGTTATGACCTATAAAGCCCTTCATGGTATCGGACCAGAATATCTCCGGGACCGTCTTCTGCCGCGTGAATCCCAGCAACCAGTTAGATCCCACAGAGTTGGCCTTCTCCGGGTCCCGTCGACAAAACAATGTCGATTGGCAGGACCCAGGAAAAAAGCCTTCTCTGTGGCGACCCCAGCCCTCTGGAACCAGCTCCCTCCAGAGATCAGAATTGCCCCCACCCTCGTCGCCTTTCGTAAGCTCCTTAAAACCCACCTCTGTCGTCAGGCATGGGGGAATTGAGATATTCCTTCCCCCTAGGCCTATACAATTTATACATGGTATGTTTGTGTGTGTGCTTGTTTGGTTTTTATTAAGTTTTTTTAAAGTTATTTAAAAATTAGATTTGTTATATGCTGCTTTTATTATTGTTGTTAGCCGCCCCGAGTCTATGGAGAGGGGCGGCATACAAATCTAATAAATAAATAAATAAATAAAATACATTTTAAAAAATTTATAAAAGCAAAATGAGACATTCCTTCCTTGTGTACCCAAATAAAATGAAAATATAGAAACATTGCACCATAAATCGATGGGGGGAAAAAACCCCTAAAAAGGAACTCGTACCTTCCTCATAAATATGCAAAACGAATACGATAATATACAGAACCAAAGAAAACAAACCCACAATTCCACACACTAGGTACAAATACTTAATATTAGGTCACTTGATAGTGAGTCAACAATACAGTTGACAAATTATGTCTTCTATATAACAAATAAATATATGTATGTAGTGAAAGAAAATATTAGTTAATGATGAGCAAATAACTATGTCTATTTGCATATAAAGAACACTTCTGTAACTGAATATGTTTTACAGTGATACCTCGTCTTACGAACTTAATTCGTTCCGTGACCAGGTTCGTAAGATGAAAAGTTCGTAAGACAAAGCAATTTTCCCCATAGGAGTCAATGTAAAAGCAAATAATGCGTGCAACCCCATCCCAAAAGTCACCCTTTTTGCCTTGCGCCGCTGGGAATCCCCGCCTCCGGACTTCCGTTGCCACCCGAAGTGCGGGGATTCCCGAGGCTCCCCTCGCTGGGATTCAAAGTAACGCCCGGCAAAAATGAAGGGAATCCCCGCACTTCAGCTGACAAGGGAAGTTCGGAGGTGGGGTTTCCCAGTGAGGAGAGCCTCAAAGGAATCCCTGTGCTTCGGCTGGCAACGGAAGTCCGGAGGCGGAACATCCCAGCAGCGGCGGCTCGAGTTCATAAGGTGAAAATAGTTCGGAAGAAGAGGCAAAAAAAATCTTAAGCACCGGATTCGTATCACGAACAGTTCGTATGAAGAGGGGTTCGTAAGAGGAGTACCACTGTATATGTTGTTTCAAGTTTATATGTTCATTTGTCTGTTTTTCTTGTTTTTTTCTTTTCTTTGTATGCTCTGTTTGTTTAACTTTTTTCTTTTCTTTCTATTTTTATATGTAGCAAGATTATTTTATTTTTAAAGTCTAAATGCTATTGTTATTGCTAAACTCGTGCCCCAAAATTTGGCACTTTAACAGCCAGAGTCAATTTTTTTTTGCTTCCCAAGTAATAAATTAAATCTGACATCTTTCCTCATTCAGGCTGGATTCCAGCCCACTCACATCTAATGCAACACAAAGGGAAAAAAAACAACAGGAAATCGGGATTAAAGGAAGCACAAGGCATCTATCTCCCCAGCTAAGAAAACGCCCCATAGTTGTGTCCTTGAGAACCATTCCTTTGTCCAACTGTCTCAAAGGACAAAGGTTGGAAACTGATCAACAACACACACTTCAGTAGCACAGAGGTGGCACACTGGTTAGAGTGCAGCACTGCAGGTTAGTTCAGCTAACTGCTAGCTGTAGTTAAGCAGTTCAAATCTCACCACCGGCTCAAGGTTGACTCAGTCATCCTTCCGAGGTGGGTAAAAATGAGGAGCAAGATTGTTGGGGGCAAGATCCAGAAAAGGGGAAAGAAGAGGAAAAAATGAAATTTGCAGACTAAGCTGGCAGAAATAGCCAACACCCTAGAAGACAAATTTAAGGTACAAAAAGATCTTCACCAATTTGAACAATGGGTCCAATAATCCAACAAAATGAAACTCAGCTGAGTTAAAAGTATGGTTTTACACTGAGGTAAGAAAAAACTCAACTGTATAAGTACAGACTAGGTGAAACTTGGCTTAAGGTCAGTAATTGAGAGAGGGATCTTAGAGATCTAGTGGACAATCCATTTAAATATGAGCCAGCCTTGTGTAGCAGCAGCTACCAAAAAAGCCAACACAATCCTGGGCTGCATTAAGAGTGGGATAGAATTAAACTCATGTGAATTGCTCCACAGTAGCAACTGTGAGAGGGATCTTAGAGTCCTAGTGGACAACCATTTAAATAGGAGCCAGCCTTGTCCAGCAGCTGCGAAAAAGGCCAACATAGTTCTAGGCTGCATTAACAGAAGGATAGAATGAAGATCATGTGAAGGGTTAATACCACTTTATAAGGCCTTGGTAAGGCCACACTTGGAATACTGCACTCAGTTTTGGTCGCCAGGATGCAAAAAGAATATTGAGACTCTAGAAAAAGTGCAGAGAAGAGCAACAAAGATGATTAAGGGACTGGAGGCTAAAACATATGAAGAACGGCTGCAGGAACTGGGCAGGGCTAGTTTATTGAAAAGAAGGACCAGGGGAGACAGGATAGCAGTGTTCCAATATCTCAGGAGACAGGAGTCAACCTATTCTCCAAAGCACCTGAGGGTAGAACAAGAAGCAGTGGATGGAAACTAAACAAGGAGAGAAATAACTTAGAACTAAGGAGAAATTTCCTGACAATAAGAATGGTTGATCAGTGGAACAGCCTGCCTCCAGAAGTTGTGAATGTCCCAACACTGGAAGTTTTTAAGCAGATGTTGGATAACCATCTGTCTGAAGTAGTGTAGGGTTTCCTGCCTAAGCAGAGGGTTGGGCTAGAAGACCTCCAAGGTCCCCACCCAACCCTATTATTCTATTTCTATTCTACTGAAGTGGTCCACAAACAATATGAAATCAACTTAAGGCACCTTATTTATAAAATAAACAGAAGGGAATTTGCAATTAAGGAAACACCAATTCTGGGAGCAGATTTGGGAACCTGAGGATGGGAATCTCCTCCCCTGCCTTCCATAACAGCCATCCCACCTGGGTCGCCCCATAAGCCCCCAGACAGGCGCCCTTCTGCAGGCTGGCATTGAATAATAAGGAAAACAACAAAACAGCTCCCTCTCCAGGACCCCCCACCATGGGAACCTGGTGTGAGCAGGGTCTGATCTAGAAGAGGGTCTGCCCCTGACCATGTGCAGAAAGCATTTTCTCTTCCTGGTATCCCCCTCCCCCTTCACCAGAGAATCCCCCTGCCCAATGAATTAAGAGGAGTTTAGAAAGTCATTTCTTGGCCTTTGCTGGAGGAAAGGGAAAGTGGGGGGAGAAAAAAGAATGAATGAAGCAGGAAGAAAGGGGAGAAAGAAATGGGAGGGAGGGAGGGAAAATGAGTGAGTGAGTGAGTGAGTGAGGGAGGGAGGGAGGGAGGGAGGGAGGGAGGGAGGGAGTGAGGGAGGGTATTCTTTTTATGCTGTAAGCCAGTGCTTCCCAACCTTGGCAACTTGAAGATATTTGGACTTCAACTCCCAGAATTCTCCAGCCAGCATTCGCTGGCTGTGGAATTCTGGGAGTTGAAGTCCAAATATCTTCAAGTTGCCAAGGTTGGGAAACATTGCTGTAAGCTGCCTTGAGTCCCCTGGAGGGCAGCTTAGAAATCCAATCAATCCATCGATCAATTAATGTAAACGAGGGAGGGAGAGAAAATAAATAAATGAGGAAGGAAGGAAGGAAGGAAGGAAGGAAGGAAGGAAGGAAGGAAGGAAGGAAGGAAGGATAAGTAAATGAGGGAGGGAGAGAAAATAAATAAAGCGTTAGGTAGGTAAGTAGGTAGGTAGGTAGGAAGGAAAGGTAAACGAGGGAGGGGGAAACGAGGGAGGGGGAAACTAAATAAATGAGGTAGGTAGACAAGAAGGAAGGGAAGGGGGGGTGGGAGGGAAGGAAGGAAAATAAGTAAATGAGGGAGGGAAAGAAAGGTAGGTAGGTAGGAAGGAGGGAGGGAAGGAGGAAAATTCAGGAGGGAAATAAATAAACGAGGGGGAGGAAAGGAAAATATGTAAACGAGGGAAGGAAGGAGAGAGGAAGCAAGGAAGGAAAAACCAAACAAACAAGGGGCGGTGGGAAGGAAGGGAAAAATAAGTAAACACACAAGAGCTCGGGCAGGAGGGGAGGAAAACGCGATCCACCCCCGTCTGCCCCCTCCAACCCCGTGCTTCCTTTTGGGGAACACTCCTGGATGCCACCGCCCTCCTCCGGGGGCTCCGGAGCCGCCAGTCGCGCGGGGACGGGGACGCGCGCGCGCTCCAGATTCTTCCGGGACTCCACTCCAAGCGCGAAGGGGGGCGATGGGGAGGGGGCGAGAAAGGAAGGGGTGGGGGGGATTTGCGGGGATGAGGCCTCACCGTTGTCCACGCAGAGGCAGGCGGCCAAGAGGATGGCCAAAGGCGCCTTCATCGCTGCTTGGCGCTCTCCGATGCTTTGCGCGCCGCCGGCTCTTTTCTTGTTGCGCTTTGGAGAGAGGGAGACGGAGCGCGAGAGATGCAGCTGGCTTGGCGACGTCTCAGGATGTGGGGGGAGAAGAAGCGGGCGGCTGGGCTGGGGAGGGGGCTGCGGCGGGCGGGCGGGCAGGCGGCCACGTGCGGCGCTAGGCGAATCCAACCCGGGCTGGGCGTTGCGCAGCTGGATCCTTCCCCTCCCCCGGGTCTCCGCCTGGATGCGCTGCGCTTTCGTTTCTCGCGTCGGGGCTGGGCGAGCGCCGCCTCTCCCTCCTCTGCCATCCTACAGGGTGTTTTTTGCGATTTGGGGTTCAACGCGAGGAGAGCGAAGCGGAATGAGGCTGGAAGGAACCTTGGAGGTCTTCTAGTCCAGCCCCACTCCTACTCAAGCGTGCAGACCCTTCAGACTCGCCGGTCTCTTCTTCAAAGCCTCCAGGGATGAAACACTCACATCTTCTGCTGTGAGCCCTTCCACTAATCAATTAACAAAACAAGGTTGGAAGGGACCTTAGAGGTCTTCTAGTCCAGCCCCCTGCTGGAATCCTTTGCTGAAGTCTAAGCATACAATCCAATACAGTCCAATACCTGATCCTACGCACCTTCCGCTCAGGCAATCTCACTCTACTCACAAGAGCCTACAAAACTTTTGCCAGACCCATCCTAGACTACTGCTCATCTATCTGGAACCCATACCACATCTCAGACATCAACACCCTTGAAAATGTCCAAAGATATTTCACCAGAAGAGCCCTTCACTCCTCCACTCGAAACAGAATATCCTACGAAAATAGACTAACAATCCTGGGCCTAGAAAGCCTAGAACTACGGTGCCTAAAACACGATTTGAGTATTGCCCACAAGATCATATGCTGCAATGTCCTACCGGTCAATGACTACTTCAGCTTCAACCGCAACAACACAAGAGCATGCAACAGATTCAAACTCAATACGAACCGCTCCAAACTTGACTGTTAAAAAAATGATTTCAACAATCGAGTTATCGAAGCGTGGAACTCATTACCGGACTCAATTGTGTCAACCCCTAACCCCCAACACTTCTCCCTTAGACTCTCCACGATTGACCTCTCCAGGTTCCTAAGAGGCCAGTAAGGGGCGTGCATAAGTGCACTGGTGTGCCTTTCGTCCCCTGTCCAATTGTCTTTCCTTTCTTTCACCTATCTTATATATTCTCTTCCTGTGATATATTCTCTCCTCTAAGCCCACTTTCACCCCTTTTTATATTATCACATGTCTATTTTCTTCCTATGTACTTGTGTATTGGACAAATGAATAAATAAACAATCCTGAGTTTCATTAACAGAGGGATGCAATGCAGGACTAGGGAGGTACCAATATTTATCTATTTATTATTTAGATTTGTATGCCGCCCCTCTCCGCAGACTCAGTCTATAAAGCCTTAGTTAGACCACACCTATAGTCTTGCATCCAGTTTTGGTCACCATATTACAATAAAAAAACATTGAAACTCTGTAGATAGTGCAGAAGAGAGCAACTAAGATGATAAGGGGACTGGAAACTAAAACGTATGAAGAACGGTTGCAGGAACTGGGCATGGCTAGTAATAGTAATAATAACAACAGAGTTGGAAGGGACCTTGGAGGTCTTCTAGCCCAACCCCCTATACTACTTCAGACAGATACTTATCCAACATCTGCTTAAAAACTTCCAATGTTGGGGCATTCACAACTTCTGGAGGCAAACTTTTGTATTGGCAGTTCTGTGTTAGCAAAAATTTCAGAAGAGAAGGATTGAGGGGTAGTGATTTCTGACAGTCTCAAAATGGGTGAGCAGTGTGGTCGGGCGGTAGGAAAAGCAAGTAGGATGCTTGGCTGCATAGATAGAGGTATAACAAGCAGGAAGAGGGAGATTGTGATCTCCTTATATAGAGCGCTGGTGAGACCACATTTGGAATAATACTGTGTTCAATTCTGGAGACCTCACCTACAAAAAGATATTGACAAAATTGAACGGGTCCAAAGACGGGCTACAAGAATGGTGGAAGGTCTTAAGCATAAAACGTATCAGGAAAGACTTCATGAACTCAATCTGTAGAGTCTGGAGGACAGAAGGGAAAGGGGGGACAGGATCGAAACATTTAAATATGTTAAAGGGTTAAATAAGGTCCAGGAGAGAAGTGTTTTTAATAGGAAAGTGAACAGAAGAACAAGGGGACACAATCTGAAGTTAGTTGGGGGAAAGATCAAAAGCAACGTGAGAAAATATTATTTTACTGAAAGAGAGTCGTAGATGCTTGGAACAAACTTCCAGCAGACGTGGTTGGTAAATCCACAGGAACGGAATTTAAACATGCCTGGGATAAACATATATCCATTGTAAGATAAAATACAGGAAATAGTATAAGGGCACTAGATGGAACATGAGGTCTTTTTCTGCCGTCAGTCTTCTATGTTTCTATGTAATTGTTCCACTGATCAATTGTTCTGACTGTCAGCAAATTTCTCCTTAGTTCTATGTTGCTTCTCTCCTTGTTTAGTTTCCACCCATTGCTTCTTGTTCTACCCTCCGGTGCTTTGGAGAATAGGTTGACTCCTTCTTCTTTGTGGCAACCCCTGAGATACTGGAACACTGCTATCATGTCCCCACTGGTCCTTCTTTTCATTAAACTAGGCATTCCCAGTCTGGCAAAGAGAAGGACAAGGGGAGACATGATAGGAGGGGAGGGGGTTGAGCTGTTTTCCAAGGCACCAGAAGGCCAGACAAGGAATAATGGATGGAAGCTGACCAAAGAGAGATTCGACCTGGAAATAAGAAGGAACTTTCTGGCGGTGAGAGCGACCAACCAGTGGAACAACTTGCCTGTGGAGGTTGTGAGCTCTCCACCACTTAGAGGAGAAATTAGACTGCCATTTGTCCAAAATAATGTAGGGACTCCTGCTTGAGTAAAGCACTCACAAACTCTGCAGGCAAGTATTTTTGCTGAATTTGAAAATGAGTTTGTTTGTTGGCTATGAAAAAATTAATTAACTGCTTTGGATATGGCCCTGGGTTGGGCCGAAAGTCAAAAGGAAGCATTAAGCTCCTCCTATATTTGGGTATAACAGGATAAGTCGATAGAAAAATATATATGTTTGTTTGTTTGTGTGTGTGTATGCATGTCACATGTTTTGCTGAATTTTGAAAATTAATGTCAAGATCCATCTGGATCTTGAGCCTATCTAGCTATTCCTGCCAGCTTAGTATCATCTGCAAATCTGAAAAGTGTTCGGAAACTTCAGATTGTGCAGAATGCAGCTGCGAGAGCAATTATGGGCTTCTCTAAGTATGCCCATATCACTCCAACACTCCGCAGTCTGCATTGGTTGCCGATCAGTTTCCAGTCACAATTCAAAGTGTTGGTTATGACCTATAAAGCCCTTCATGGCACCGGACCAGAATATCTCCGGGACCGCCTTCTGCCGCACGAATCCCAGCAACCGGTTCGGTCCCACAGAGTGGGTCTTCTCCGGGTCCCGTCAACTAAACAATGTTGGTTGGCGGGCCCCAGGAGAAGAGCCTTCTCTGTGGCGGCTCCGACCCTCTGGAACCAGCTCCCCCCTGAGATTAGGATTGCCCCCACCCTCCTTGCCTTTCGCAAACTCCTTACAACCCACCTCTGCCATCAGGCATGGGGGAACTGAAACATCTCCCCCTTGCCCATGTTGTTTTGGTGTATGATTTTTAAAAAATATTCTGGGGTTGTTTTGAATGAATTTTTTAGCTTAACATTGTAATTGGATTGGTGGGTATTGGATTTGCTATTATGTATTGTTTTTACTTTGTTGTGAGCTGCCCCGAGTTTGCGGAGAGGGGCGGCATATAAATCCAATAAATCTAATCTAATCTAATCTGATAAATTGAATTGACTCAATTGGCCCAAGTCACAGAACAGGTCGAATTACAAAAACAGTCGAGCTGGATTCACACAGGAAGTTAGACTAGACCAAAGTGGGGCAGCGAGGAGGTTTCTAGGCGTAGCAGCTCTTATCTCCCCACGTTGAAAGAACTTACAGTGAGGACTGTTTGTTTGGATGATACACAATCAGTTGTTTTCTTCCCCTGAAGCCAAAACTTAGCACAAGTCATCCAATGAGTCACAAACTGTTCCATCTCCTCTTTAGCAAACCTGACTATTCAGAGCATTGGGTCATTCTTTGTCAAGTGGACCAGGCAAAACTGAAGCCTCATTTGGAAAGAAACGGTCACAAAAAACCCACGTACAGTGATACCTCATCTTACGAACTTAATTGGTTCCGGGACGAGGTTTGTAAGGTGAAAAGTTTGTAAGACGAAACAATGTTTCCCATAGGAATCAACGGAAAAGCGATTAATGCGTGCAAGCCCAAAACTCACCCCTTTTGCCAGCCGAAGCACCCGTTTTTGCACTGCTGGGATTACCCTGAGGCTCCCCTCCCCTCTGGACTTCAGTGTTTTTGTGATGCTGCCAGGGAATCCCAGCAGGGCAAAAACGGGCACTTCGCTGGCAACGGAAGTCTGGAGGTGGGGTTTCCCAGCGAGGGGAACCTCACCGAAATTGCAGCATAGCAAAAACACAGTTACAATCTAGTCACAGTTACAATGGCACTGAAAAAAAGTTAACTCGTGACCATTTATGATCTGAAAAGATCTCCTCCAGGATCCCTTCCAGTTCTATTTTGTTTCACACGGTAGGAGCACTTGAAGGATCCATGAGGTTGTGTAATTCAAAATTTAAATGCTTGGCAATTGACTCATGGCTTGCCCTGACATGCACGTAGCTCTGCAACCCTCCACAGACTGCATTGGCTGCCAATTAGTTTCCAGACGCAATTCAAAGTGTTGCTTATGACCTATAAAGCCCTACACGGCATCAAGCCAGATTACCTGCGGGACCGCCTTCTGCTGCATGAATCCCAGCGACCGGTTCGGTCCCACAAAGCCAGCCTTCTCCAGGTAATGTCGTTTGGTGGGGCCTAGGGGAAGAGCCTTCTCTGTGGGGGCCCTGGCCCTCTGGAATCAGCTCCCACCAGAGATTCATATTGCCCCCCATGCCTCCTCCCCTTCCAAAAGAGTCTCATTTGTGCCTCCCCAAGTCCTCGGAGAAGGGCAGCATAAAAGTGAAAGGAAGGAAGGAAGGAAGGAAGGAAGGCACAAAGGTTTAAGGTACAAAGGAACTGATCTCTGCCAATAAAGGAGAATATTTGAAGCTCAGGGTTAAAGTGAGGCCCCCTCAGCTTGCTTGTTGTCTTGAAGATGTTTCATAACACTAACTGGGTAACATCATCAGAGACTGAAGAGTGGGATGTGTGAGAAGGAGGAAATGGAGAAGGAGGAGGAGAAAAGGAGGAGGAGAAAAAAAGGAGAATGAGAAGAAAATAAAAAGGAGAAGGGGAAGGAGGAGGAGGAGGAGGAGGAGGAGGAGGAGAAGAAGAAGAAGAAGAAGAAGAAGAAGAAGAGGAGGAAGAAGAAGAAGAATTGTCCAAAGCATCTGAAGGTAGAACAAGAAGCAATGGGTGGAAACTAAACAAGGAGAGGAGCAACTAAGAACTAAGTAGAAATTTCTTGACAGTCAAAACAATTAATCTGTGGAACAGCTTACCTCCAGAAGTTGGAGGAGGAGGAGGAGAAGCAGAGAAGGAGGAGAAGGAGGAAGAAGAAGAAGAGCCGCCCCGAGTCTTCGGAGAGGGGCGACATACAAATCTAATAAATAATAATAATAATAATAATAATAATAATAATAATAATAATAATACGAAGAAGAGGAGGAGGGGGAGGAGGAGGAGCAACAACAGTAGTAGCAACAACCAGAAGAGGAGAAGAACGTAACCCTCTCATTTTTTTTCTTTAAAAAAAATATCTTTATTAATTATTTACATTAAAAGAAATACAGAAGAAAAAAAAGAAATCACAAAAACGAAAACAAAATATGACCTATACAAACATATAAATAACATCATTCACAGTTACAATTGTATCTTGAACACTCAACGATTTACACACTTGCCAACCTACTTGTTGGCATTGCTGCTACAGCTTTCTAATTTTAGTTTTGTTTTATCAGCCTATTAATTTCACATTTACGTTGGTATTTTCTATATTATTACCTGAATCTTGACCATTGCTAGTTTCGCTCTTATCACCCAAATCATAAATAATAAATACAAAATTAATTGTTAAACAACAATTTTATTTTATATATCTAATATATAAAAAGAAGTAACAAGGAATAACAAGATTGCTGACAATTTTTCCTCCAATCTTTTTTTTTTTTTTAAACTACCGGTAACCCTCTCATTATATTTTGGTGTCTTGCCCTGTCAGTATGGGTGGGTTTGGCCTTAGTCATTCTTGGGTTGGGTTGTTTACTGATGACTCTTTGGCAGTTTCTTGATTGAGCTATTGTTTTACTTAATTGCTGCTCTGAGGTTAACCTTGGAGTTAAATCTAGGCTGATCTGGGTGCTGGTGGAGTCTGTTTGTTCTCTTTGCAGATGCTTGATTGGCCTCTTTTGCATAGTCTCGAAATGTCCTTTTCTATGTGCCTGTTGATGGCTGATATTTATTTATTTATTTATCTATCTATCTATCTATCTATCTATCTATCTATCTATCTATCATCTATCTATCATCTATCTATCTATTATCTATCTATTTATCTATCTATCTATCTATCTATCATCTATCTATCTATCTAATCTGTCTATCATCTATCTATCTATCATCTATCTATTTATCTATCTATCATCTATCTATCTATCATCTATCTATCTATCTATCATCTATCTATCTCATCTATCTATCTATCTATCATCTATCTATCTATCTATCTATCTATCTATCATCTATCAATCTACCTATCTATCTATCTATCAATCTACCTACCTACCTATCTATCTATCTATCTATCTATCTATCTATCTATCTATCTATCATCTATCTATCTATCTATCTATCTATCTCATCTATCTATCTATCTATCATCTATCAATCTACCTATCTACCTATCTATCTATCTATCTATCTGTCATCTATCTATCTATCTATCTATCTATCTATCTATCTATCTATCAATCTACCTACCTACCTATCTATCTATCTATCTATCTATCATCTATCTATCTATCTATCTATCTATCTATCATCTACCTACCTACCTACCTACCTACCTACCTATCTATCTATCTATCTATCTATCTATCTATCTATCTCATCTATCTATCTATCTATCATCTATCAATCTACCTATCTATCTATCTATCTATCTATCTATCATCTATCTATCTATCTATCTATCTATCTATCTATCTATCTATCTATCATCTACCTACCTACCTACCTACCTACCTATCTATCTATCTATCTATCTATCTATCTATCTCATCTATCTATCTATCTATCATCTATCAATCTACCTATCTATCTATCTATCTATCATCTATCTATCTATCTATCTATCATCTACCTACCTACCTACCTACCTACCTACCTACCTACCTATCTATCTATCTATCTATCTATCTATCTATCTATCATCTACCTACCTACCTACCTACCTACCTACCTACCTACCTATCTATCTATCTATCTATCTATCTATCTATCTCATCTATCTATCTATCTATCTATCATCTATCAATCTACCTATCTATCTATCTATCTATCATCTATCTATCATCTATCTATCATCTATCTATCTATCTATCTATCTATCTATCTATCTATCTATCATCTACCTACCTACCTACCTACCTATCTATCTATCTATCTATCTATCTCATCTATCTATCTATCTATCATCTATCAATCTACCTATCTATCTATCTATCTATCTATCTATCTATCTATCTATCATCTATCTATCATCTATCTATCTATCTATCTATCATCTACCTACCTACCTACCTACCTACCTACCTATCTATCTATCTATCTATCTATCTATCTATCTATCTCATCTATCTATCTATCTATCATCTATCAATCTACCTATCTATCTATCTATCTATCTATCTATCATCTATCTATCTATCTATCTATCTATCTATCTATCATCTACCTACCTACCTACCTACCTACCTATCTATCTATCTATCTATCTATTTATTAGATTTGTATGCCGCCCCTCTCCAGAGACTCGGAGCGACTTCAAGTTTCAAGTTTCAAGTTTTATTGGATTTATATGCTGCCCCTCTCCGAAAACTCGGGGCGGCTAACAACAATCATAAACAATGTTCAATAAAATCCAATACTAAAAGCAAATTTAAAACCCCTTAATATATAAAAACCAAACATACATACAAGCATACCATATATACAGTTGTGACGGCCTAGGGGGAGAAAAAGTCTCAATTTCCCCATGCCTGACGGCAGAGGTGGGTTTTAAGGAGTTTGCGAAAGGCAAGGAGGGTGGGGGCAATCCTAATCTCCGTGGGACCAAATCGGTCACTGGGATTCGTGCCGCAGAAGGCAGTCCCTGAGGTAATCTGGTCCGGTGCCATGAAGGGCTTTATAGGTCATAACCAACACTTTGCATTGTGACCAGAAACTGATTGGCAACCAATGCAGACTGCGGAGTGTTGGTGTTACATGGGCATAATTAGGGAAGCCCATGACTGCTCTCACAGCTGTATTCTGCACGATCTGAAGTTTCCGAACACTTTTCAAAGGTCGCCCCATGTAGAGAGCGTTACAGTAGTCGAACCTCGAGGTGATGAGGGCATGAGTGACTGTGAGCAGTGACTCCCGGTCCAAATAGTGTCGCAACTGATGCACCAGGCGAACCTGGGCGAACGCCCCCCTCGCCACAGCTGAAAGGTGTTTCTCTAATGTGAGCTGTGGATCGAGGAGGACGGCCAAGTTGCGAACCCTCTCTGAGGGGGTCAATGATTCTCCCCCCAGGGTGATGGACGGATAGATGGAATTGTCCTTGGGAGGCAAGACCCACAGCCACTCCGTCTTGTCTGGATTGAGTTTGAGTTTGTTGACACCCATCCAGGCCCCAACAGCCTCCAGGCACCGGCACAACAATACATAGTAAAAAAATCAAATGGTTAAAAAAGAACAATTTAAAACCCTTATTATAAAAAACAGTCATGCATCCCAAACAAACCATACATAAAATGGAACGGCCCGGGGGAATCAATTTCCCAATGCCTGACGGCAGAGGTGAGTTTTTAGGAGTTTGCGAAAGGCAAGGAGGGTGGGGGCAGTTCTGATCTCCAGAGGGAGTTTGCTCCAGAGGGTCGGGGCCGCCACAGAGAAGGCTTTTCCCCTGGGCCCCGCCAGACAACATTGTTTCATCGACGGGACCTCGAGATGGCCAACTCTGTGGGACCTAATCGGTCGCTGGGATATGTCAGACTGCCAGGCTGCACTCTGGAATTCCCTGCCATTTTTGGACTTGGCCCAGTCTCAGATTGTCACAGTGGTCTATGTAACTAAAGGTCTAGACAGTGATGCGGAACCTTTTTTTCCTCGGGTGCTGAAAAAGCATGCACGTGTCCACACCCATAATTCAATGCATAGGGAGGGCAAAAACACCTTTCCTTGCCCCCTGGAGCCTCTCTGAAGTCCAGAAATGTTCTGTTTCCCAAATTCTGGTGGGCCCAGTTGTTGTGGTTAGCTCTGGCCCAGCTCCTGCCCCAAGGACTGTGGATGTGGGGGAGACATCCACATGCTGCAGGCCTGTTTTGTCCCCGGTGGAATCTGATGATGAAGGCTCCTCTGACCAAGAAGACATGAGTGACAGGGAGGAGGAGAGTGTGGCAGACAGCTCAGAAGGAGATCAATTATCTCTCTCCTCCTTGGATTCGGAACAAGAGTTAATGATACAGCCACGCATGCGGAGAGCGATGCATAGGCAACAACTGAGAGATTATTATCAAAGAAAATGAGGCCACCTGTGGTTGGGTGGGGCTGTGGTGATTTGTGAGGCTGCTATAGAGAGCAGCCTGTGGGTTTGGCCATTGTGGAGGATTATCTGATCGTTGTGTTTCGTGACTGCTTTACTGACTTTGACCTTTTGTGTGCTGATTTTTCCCGGCTTTGAAACTAAACCAGAGCAAAGTGTGTTTCACTTTGTGAAAGAAGAAGGATTGTGAATTGCCTCACAGCTGCAAGCTAAATATCACAGAACTGATAAGGGACTTGTACAAATTACCAGGTTGTTTGGAGACGAGTGCTCTTTGCTATCCCAAAAGAGGGCTTGGTTTAAGTGAATTTTCATTATAAAGAACATTGTTTTGAATTTTCAAACATGTGCGTGTATGAAATTGTATCTGTGCAATTTTGGGAGGATTCTACCAGAGAGCCCGACAGAACACCAGTAGACTTGTCTTTTGCCCTCCCCAGGGTCCAAAGTCTTCCCTGGAGCGGAGGGAGGGTAAATATGCCCTCCCCCATCCTTTCGGAGGCTCTCTGGAAGCCAAAAACGCCCTCTCAGAGCCTCTGTGCCAGTCAAAAATCAGCTAGCCGGCACACACATGCACGCTGGAGCTAAGCTGGAGCAACCACTCATGTGCCAGCATATATGGCTGTGCGTGCCACCTGTGGCACCTGTGCCATATGTTCGCCATCACTGATCTCAAAGCTGCATTTTGGTAATATAATTAAGCAGCGAAGCAACCTAGAACTAAGGAGATGTTTCCTAAAGGTGTGCACAATTGACCATCAGTGCCTCAGTGATGGCTTCCACTTACCTGCACACTGGTGCACTGCATTTCATTTCATTTCATTTCATTTATTAGATTTGTATGCTGCCCCTGTCCATAGCCTCGGGGCAGCTCACAGCAATATTAAATAAAACAATGTACAATAACAAATCTAATATTTAAAATATCTTAAAAACCCTTATTATAAAGGAAGACATACACACAAACATACCATGCATAAATTATGTAAACCAGGGGGAGATGTCTCAATTCCCCCATGCCTGACGGCAGAGGTGGGTTTTAAGGAGTTTGCGAAAGGCAAGGAGGGTGGGGGCAATCCTAATCTCCGTGGGACCTAATCGGTCACTGGGATTCGTGCGGCAGAAGGCAGTCCCGGAGATATTCTGGTCCGATGCCATGAAGGGCTTTATAGGTCATAACCAACACTTTGAATTATGACCGGAAATTGATCGGCAACCAATGCAGACTGCGGAGTGATGGTGAAACATGGGCATACCTAGGTAAGCCCATGACTGCTCTCGCAGCTGCATTCTGCACGATCTGAAGTTTCCGAACACTTTTCAAAGGTAGCCCCATGTAGAGAGCATTACAGTAGTCGAGCCTCGAGGTGATGAGGGCATGAGTGACTGTGAGCAGTGACTCCTGGTCCAGATAGGGCCGCAACTGGTGCACCAGGCGAACCTGGGCAAACACCTTCCTTGCCACAGCCGAAAGATGGTTCTCTAATGTAAGCTGTGTATCTAGGAGGACACCCAAGTTGCGGACCCTCTCTGAGGGGGGTCAATAATCCCCCCCAGGGTAATGGATGAACAGATGGATTTATCCCTGGGAGGCAAAACCCACAGCCACTCCGTCTTATCAGGGTTGAGTTTGAATCTGTTGACACCCATCCAGACCCCAACACCCTCTAGGCACCGGCACATCACTTCCACTGCTTCGTTGACTGGACATGGGGTGGAGATGTACAGCTGGGTATCATCTGCGTACTGATGTTACCTCACCCCATGCCCTTGGATGATCTCGCCCAGTGGTTTCATGTAGATATTAAATAGAAGGGGGGAGAGGACCGACCCCTGAGGCACCCCACAAGGGAGAAGCCTAGAGGTCGACCTCTGACCCCCCCACTAACACCGACTGCCTGCCTCAACCAACATAGAAGCGGCACATGGACATCCGTTTCGTTAACCACTGATACACTTGGCATCCATGAATCTGTCTAATCCTGCCTTGAAGCTCTCCAGGCTGACAGTTGTCACAACCTCTTCTGGAAGGGAATTCCATCAACCAATGACCCTCTGGGTAAAGAAATATTTCCCTTGATTTGTCCTCGCTTTCTTACCTCTGAGCTTTAGGGAGGGCCCCCTCGTCCTAGGATTGTGTGATAATGAAAATAATTTTTCTCTATCCACCTTTTCTATCCCATGCAGGATTTTATACACTTTGATCAAGTCACCTCTTAAACTCCATCTTTCAAGGCTGAAGAGACCAAGGTGTTGCAACCTGGTTTCATAAGGGAGGTGCTCCATTTCCTTGATCCATCCCTTATTCCTTGTCTGACCTTCAGGTGCTTTGGAGAATAGGTTGACTCCTTCTTCTTTGTGGCAACCCCTGAGATATTGGAAGGCTGCTATCATGTCTCCCCTGGTCCTTCTCTTTGCTAAATTAGCCATGCCCAGTTCCTGCAACAGTTCATCACATGTTTTAGCTTCCAGTCCCCTAATCATCCTGGTTGCTCTTCTCTGCACTTTTTCTAGAGTCTTTTTGTCTTTTTAATAGTGTGGTGACCACAACGGGAGGCAGTATTCTAGGTGTGGTCTTACCAGCGGTAAAATCTACGTACCTTCCCTATCAGTTCGAAAGTGTGCTTTTTATAAAACTTCTGCACATGTGCAAAATGCTTTGTCCGAATGAGTGGGCAGAGCCTCTGGTGATCACCTCTACCGGTATGCCCAAACTGGGCAGCATTTCATCCCTGGATCTTACTAAGGCTTTACAGAGTGTTATTAGTACCTCACATGATCTTGATTGTACCCCTGTTTTAATGCAACTTAGGATTGCATTGGCTTTGTGGGTTGAACTCACACTGCTAGCTCCTATTTAGCAATAGCATTTAGACTTACAGGGGTGGACAAAAAATGGAAACACTTGACTTTTTGGCATCCTGCTTGAACATGTTCAAATCAATCAAAACTTGAAATATTTTAACTTTTTAAAAATTCTGTTATTTGATATGTTTTTTTTAAACTACTTTTTTTCTTATAGAAATTTAAGGAAATTGGTTACACCTTCTAGAAATGGCAACCTCTCAGACTTTCAAAGAAGCCAAATTGTTGGTGCTCGAATGGCAGGCGCTAGTGTAACCGAAAGTGCCCGGATGTTTGGTGTTTCCAGAGGTCATGTCTCAAAAGTAATGACAACTTTTGAAAGAGCAGGGAAAATGTCCTCAGCCAAGCACAGGTCTGGTCAAAAGTCGAAGTGGTCTGAGAGAGACCGTTGGACTCTAAAGCGAATGGTTAGAGCGGATCGCAAGACCGCAGCTCCTAAAATCACTGCAGAGCTCAATAGACACTTACAGAACCCAGTTTCTACAAAAACTGTTCGAAGGGAGCTTCACAAATCTGGATTCCACGGAAGAGCTGCAAGGTGTTTCCATTATTTTGTCCACCCCTTATATATACTGCTTCACAGTGCTTTTAAAAGCTCTCTCTAAGTGGTTTAAAGAATCAGCCTCTTGTCCCCAACAATCTAGGTCCTTATTTTACCCACCTCGGAAGGATGGAAGGCTGAGTCAACCTTGAGCTAGTGGTGAGAATTGAACTGTTGAACTACAGCTAGCAGTTAGCTGAAGGAGCCTGCTGTGTTGCATTCTAACCATGGCTCTTTTACTGGTTGTCCACTAAGACTCTAAGATCCCTCTCACAGTTTATTTATTTATTATTTATTTATTCAATTTTTTTATGTCGCCCTTCTCCTTAGACTCAGAGCGGCTTACACCATGTTAGCAATAGCACTTTTTTAAACAGAGCCAGCCTATTGCCCCCCCAATCCGGGTTCCTTATAATTTATGTTTGGTATGTATGTGTTGTCTGGTTTTAATATGATAGGGTTTTAGTTATTTCTTTTAATATTAGATTTGTGCCACTATAATATTGTTTTTACCATTGTTGTGAGCCACCCCGAGTCTTTGGAGAGGGGTGGCATACAAATATAAATTATTATTATTATTATTATTATTATTATTATTATTATTATTATTATTATTATTATTCTTCCTCATTTTACTCACCTCGGAAGGATGGAAGGCTGAATCAACCTTGAGCCAGTGATGAGATTTGAACCGCTGACCTGCAGATTTAGGCACTTCCTGCAGTTAAGCCTGGTTTCCCCCAGTTTATATGTTTGCTTGGACTGGAAAACTTCCAGTGTTGCTTTCAACTCTGTTATTTTATGTTTTTTAACTTCTGCGTTTCAGTTGAGCAGCTAATTGTGAATTGTCTCTGGCTGACGTTAGTGAATTGCATTCGTTTTCAGATTCTCCTCTGAGATCGACAGCCAGCACAGCGGCATTGAAGCCTTTGCCGTTTTTTTATAAAAAGGCCAGTCTCACTTCTGCCTGGGAATGAGGTCATCTCCAGTTCCCTTTAACAGCAACCCACACAGAATCTTTCATCACAAAATAAAAAGCCGCCTTGTGGCCAACTCAACAATCTTCTGGAGATTCCACAGTGGCGCCCATGGCATTTCCTTGGTAGTGACCCTCAAAAAGAGTCTGCCTGCCATTTCTGGGATTTTTATTTTTATTTATTGATTGATTTTATTGATTGATTGATTGATTTTGTCCATTGCACAATGAGAGTTATATTGGGTATACATATAGTAAATACAGTGAACCCTCGATCATCGCGAGGGTTCCGTTCCAGGACCCCAAGCGATGATCGATTTTTCGCGAAGTAGCGGTGCGGAAGTAAAAACACCATCTGCGCATGTGCAGATGGTGTTTTTACTTCCACCGCCGCCCGCCCTTCGCCCGCCCACCCCGTTGCTCGCGCCTGGGGTTTCCTGGGGAGCGAAGCCGGGGGTTCTCCAAGCGCGCGCGCGTTGCTGGGGCCGCTCCCCAGCTGGGGAGCGGATCTGGGGTTTCCCCAAGCGCGCGCGCGTTGCTGGGGCCGCTCCCCAGCTGGGGAGCGAAGCCGGGGGTTCTCCAAGCGCGCGCGCGTTGCTGGGGCCGCTCCCCAGCTGGGGAGCGGATCTGGGGTTTCCCCAAGCGCGCGCGCGTTGCTGGGGCCGCTTCCCAGCTGGGGAGCGGCCCCAGCAACGCGCGCGCGCTTGGAGAAACCCCGGCTCCGCTCCCCAGCTGGGGAGCGGCCCCAGCAACGCGCGCGCACTTGGGGAAACCCCAGATCCGCTCAGCTGGGAAGCGGAGCTAGGCTGCCCCAAGCTCGCGCGCGCCGCCCGCCCGCCCACGCTGTTGCCGGCTCTGCTTCCCAGCTGGGAAGCGGAGCTAGGCTGCCCCAAGCTCGCGCGCGCCGCCCGCCCGCCCACGCTGTTGCCGGCTCCGCTTCCCAGCTGGGAAGCGGAGCTAGGCTGCCCCAAGCTCGCGCGCGCTGCCCGCCCGCCCACGCTGTTGCCGGCTCCGCTTCCCAGCTGGGAAGCGGAGCTAGGGTGCCCTAAGCTCGCGCTCCAGCCCACCGCCGCTGGGGTCTTACCGGGGCAAGAGGGGGAAGACCCAGGGAAGCCTCTGCCCGGCGGGGAAACTCCACCATCTACGCATGCGTGGAAGGGCACGCATGCGCAGATGGTGGAGTTTACTTCCGGGTTGAAAACTAGAGAAATAGCCCTTTCGCGATCCTTGAGGACGCGAAACTCGAGGGTTCACTGTATATAATGAAGGTTGTAGAGGATATATTCATAGTAAAATACAGTGATACCTTGTCTTACAAACTTAATTGGTTCCGGGACGAGGTTCTTAAGGTGAAAAGTTTGTAAGATGAAACAATGTTTCCCATAGGAATCAATGGAAAAGCGATTAATGCGTGCAAGCCCAAAATTCACCCCTTTTGCCAGCCGAAGCGCCCGTTTTTGCGCTGCTCGGATTACCCTGAGGCTCCCCTCCATGGGAAACTCCACCTCCGGACTTCTGTGTTTTTGCTATGCTGCAGGGGAATCCCAACATCTCCTAGCATTGCAAAAATGAGCGCTTTGGTGGCAATGGAAGTCCGGAGGTGGGGTTTCCCAGCGAAGGGAGCATCCATAAAATCGCAGCAGCGCAAAAACACTGAAGTCCTCAAAACCACACCTCCAGACCTCTGTTTTGGCGATGCTGGGATTTCACTGAAGCTCCCCTCATTGGGAAACCCCCTCCGGACTTCCGTTGCCAGCGAAGCACCCGTTTTTGCTGGGATTCTCCTGCAGCATCACAAAAACACAGGTCCTGCTGGTAATGCAGCAGTGTTAAAAACAGGTGCTTCGCTGGCAACGGAAGTCCGGAGGCGGGTCATCCCAACGGCGACGGTGGGTTTGTAAGGTGAAAATAGTTTGTAAGAAGAAGCAAAAAAATCTTAAACCCCGGGTTTGTATCTCGAAAAGTTTGTATGATGAGGCATTTGTAAGATGAGGTATCACTGTATATCTAAGAAAGAATAGAAGAAACAGGAATAAAAGATATCACTGAAAGAATAGAATAAATATAGGAAAGAAGAATGGTATAGGAGATATAGGAGAGCAATAGGACAGGGGACGGAAGGCACTCTAGTGCACTTGTACTCACCCCTTACTGACCTCGTAGGAATCTGGAGAGGTCAACCGTGGATAATCTAAGGATAAAGTGTTGGGGGTTTGGGGATGACACTATGGAGTCCGGTAATGAGTTCCACGCTTCGACAACTCGGTTACTGAAGTCGTATTTTTTAATAGGAAAGTTAACACAAGAACAAGGGGGCACAATCTAAAGTTAGTTGGGGGAAAGATCAGAAGTAACCTGA
The DNA here is from genome assembly GCF_031021105.1 of Erythrolamprus reginae. Classification (NCBI taxonomy): domain Eukaryota; kingdom Metazoa; phylum Chordata; class Lepidosauria; order Squamata; family Dipsadidae; genus Erythrolamprus; species Erythrolamprus reginae. The sequence continues at coordinate 255,700,042 of NC_091952.1, forward strand.
GAAAATATTATTTTACTGAAAGAGTAGTAGATGCTCGGAACAAACTCCCAGCAGACGTGGGTGGTAAATCCACAGTAACTGAATTTAAATATGCCTGGGATAAACATATATCCATTGTAAGATAAAATACAGGAAATAGTATAAGGGCAGACTAGATGGACCAGGAGGTCTTTTTCTGCCGTCAATCTTCTATGTTTCTATGTTCTGATGTTAGGGAATTTCTCCTCAATTCTAGTTTGAATCTCTCTTTAATGATCTTCCATCACATTATTTCTTGTCCTGTCCTCAGGGTCTTTGTAGAATAGGTAGACACCTAGAAGTCCACTAGTTGGCTAGGAGACAGGGAGTTCTAAGCATAAAACCAGCTCGGTAATCTTGGGCAAATCACTGTTTCTCAATCCTAGAAATGAAGTAACAGCAAACTACGTTTGAAAAATCTCGCCAAGAGAACTGCAGGGATTTCTGCAGGCAGCCTTCAAGAATGGGACTGGATTGAACAGAGGAAGGTTGCTTTAATGGTGTAGAGTCTCCTGCTTGAGCAGGGGGTTGGACTAGATGATCTTCAAGTCCCTCCCAACTCTTGTTAATCATCTGCTGCCATCTGCTGGGGGGATTTCATTACTGGTTTTTATAAGCCACGTTTTGTTGATTCATTGTTGACTAAACCAGAGTCCTGTGTATGTGCAAAGATCGTAACTTGGCCGTTGAGCTAGGTTATGTTTTAACCCTTAATGTATATTTATTTGTGAGGTCAATAGCAGGCTGTACGAATTGAAAAATAGTGATTTGTTTAACCAGGATTGGAATACTGTGTGATACTAGTCCATGTCAAACTATGTTGAAAAATGGTTAGATGGATAGCTAGATGATATGTAGGTAGGTAAGTAGATAGGGTGGTGGTGGGTGGGTGGATGGATGGATGGACAGATAATGGATGGATGATATAGAATATGGCATCCAGTTTTGGTCGCCAGGATGCAAAAAGGATGTTGAGACTCTAGAAAAAGTGCAGAGAAGAGCAACAAAGATGATTAGGGGACTGGAGGCTAAAACATATGAAGAACGGTTGCAGGAAGTGAGCATGGCTAGTTTGATGAAAAGAAGGACCAGGGGAGACACGATAGCAGTCTTGCAATATCTCAGGGGTTGCCACAAAGAAGAAGGAGTCAAGCTATTCTCCAAAGCACCTGAGAGTAGAACAAGAAGCAATGGGTGGAAACTAATCAAGGAGAGAAGCAACTTAGAACTTAGGAGAAATTTCCTGACAATTACAACAATTAATCTATGGAACAGTTTTTCCTCCAGAATTTGTGAATGTTCCAACACTGGAAGTTTTTAAGAAGAGGTTGGACAGCCATCTATCTGAAGTGGCATATGATCTCCCACCAGAGCAACAGGCTGGACTATCAAAACTTCAAGGTCCCTTTCAGGTCTATTCTGGTTATTAAGCAAAAATACTCTGAAGATCAAAGAATATAGATGGTCCTTGATTTACATCCATTCATTTAGTGACCACTTAAAGTTAGAACAACACTGTATTCTATTCTTTTCTATTCTATTCTATTCTACTCCATTCCATTCCATTCTATTCTACCCTACCCTGTCCAGTTTCATTCTATTCCATATTCCAAATTCTAGGGCCATAGGTATACTGTAAATGTTGACCTATGGCCATAAAGTTGATTACGTGATGTACACCGAGTCTCTTTGTTTGACCTGTGAGTGTTGCAATTATATTTCAACTCACATTATCTTAGTTGAGTTTTGTGTGTTTGCTTGTTTGGGTTCACAGTTTGAAATAGGTGTTTCATTCATTCTTACGCTTGGTTTAATAAAAAAATGCAGAGGCTGTTAATCCAGTGTTTCTCAAATAGTGGGGTGGGTCCCCCTGGGGGGAGGCGGAGGGGTGTTTGGGGGGGGGGCCAAGATCCTGGGGAATGTGCTGCAGGGAGGAGGGGGTTTTGCACCGAACAATAGCACACCGCACAGAGCAGGAGATATGAAGTGCAGATAACAAACCCTTAAGATATTTAACAGGGTTGAAAAGAAAGGAGGAGAGAGACGGAGATAATGAGACAAACTTAAGTCTTCTGAAAACTAAGAGGAGGAAATATGATGAAGCAAGGAGTATATAGCACTTGGCTTCACTGTGACTATTTATTTATTTAATTTATTTATTTATTTATTAGATTTGTATGCCACCCCTCTCCATAGACTCGGGGCGGCTAACAACAATAATAAAACAACATATAACAAATCTAATATTTAAAATAACTAAAAACCCTTATTAAAAGCCAAACATACACACAAATATACCATGCATAGATTGAATAGGCCTGGGGGGAAGGAATATCTCAATTCCCCCATGCCTGATGACAGAGGTGGGTTTTAAGGAGCTTACGAAAGGCAAGGAGGGTGGGGGCAATTCTGATCTCTGGGGGGAGCTGATTCCAGAGGGTCGGGGCCGCCACAGAGAAGGCTCTTCCCCTGGGTCTCGCCAGATGACATTGTTTAGTCCAGTGTTTCCCAACCGGTCAGGTGTGCCGCGAAGCTCCTAGGGAAGCTGCAGCTGGGCGGGGCGCTGACGGTGCCAGTGCCTCTGACCTGGAGCTCCCACTCGCAGTTGTCCCCCGGCTACTGCCCAATGCCGCTGTTTTTGGCGCTCTCCTGCTGGGCCCCAAAGAAGAAAGGCAGGAAAAAGGAGAGCTTCATTCTTCGCGCCGCGGCATCGGGCAGTAGCCAGAGGACAGCTGCGAGTGGGAGCTCCAGGTCGGAAGCACCGGCACCGGCCCGCCCAGCTGGAGCTTCCCTGACGTCGTCGGCAAGTGTCCTTTGGGGCCCGGCGGGAGGGCACTGGCGGTGGGAGCGGGAGGGTGCCGGCAGCAGCGGCCCCAGGCAGTCAAGGGGAGATGGCGGCGGCGAGAGGAAGTTCCAGGGTGGAGGCACCGACGGTGGCGGTTGGAGATGCTGCTGGAGACATACATGCTGGCGCTGTGGGGCTGGCACTGGCTCGCTGGCTGGGCCGGAGGTGCCAGCCCCATGCCCATGCCCAGTGCAGCGCCAGCATATACGGTGTCCAGCAGCACGTCCAGCTGCCGCCGTCAGGGCTCCTGCTCGCAGTCAGACACTCTGCCGCCACCCTTGGCTACTGCCTGATGCCGCTGTTGTCGGCATCAAAAAAGATTGGGAAACACTGGTTTAGTCGACGGGCCCCGGATAAAGCCAACTCTGAAGAGTCCAGAGACAAGAGGCTTAAACAAGACAGTTCCTTTATTCAGCTCTTTAAGACAATTGACAATCAGCGGGAACGTGTCTGGCTTTAAACAGAGAGCAGCCACTCTTTTATACTTTTGCGGCTCCCGCCAAAAGAGAACTGTCAGCATCTGAGCCAATCAGGCGCGACTTCTATTTTTTACACATTCTGCATAGAGATTGCGTTTACATGGAACCAACTATTTACATAGGATTCAACAAACTCTGTGGGACCTAAATGGTCGCTGGGAATCGTGCGGCAGAAGGCGGTCCGGTAGATATGGTGGGAGATAAGGAAAGACCAGTATTCTTATTGTGTCTAAAGATGTTGGCAGCGGACAACATGAAGCCAAATAAATTAAGGCGCCCCTTAAAGACATTACACCCCAATCACACTGAAAAGGTGCTTGAGTTTTTTCAGAGAAAATGTGCTGAATATTGCAAACAATGGTCCCAGCAGAGATTTGGGTATGTGTGCAAAATGTTTACTTCTTCCAGGGGGGGCATAACAGAAAATAACCAAGAAACACTGGGTTAATCCATAAGTTTGTTGGAGGCTTGGTTTAGTTAACATGTGTTGCCTTAGGCCAGTGTTTTTCAACCAGTGTGCCGTGGCACACTAGTGTGCCGTGAGACATGGTCAGGTGTGCCGCGAAGCTCAGAGAGAGAAAGAAAACAAGAGAGAAAGAAAGAAAGAAAGAGAGAGAGAGAAAGAAAGCAAGAGAGAGAGAGAAAGAAAAAGAACGAGAGAGAGAGAAAGAAAGCAAGAGAGAGAGAAAGAGAACAAGAGAGAAAGAAAGCAAGAGAGAGAGAAAGAGAGAGAGAGAAAGAAAGAAAGAAAGAGAGAGAGAGAGAGAAAGAGAGGGAGGGAGGGAAGGGGGGAGAGAGAAAGACATAGAGGGAGGGAGGGAGGGAGAGAGAAAGAGAGCAAAAAAGAGGAAAGAAGTAAGAGAGAAAGAAAGAGGGATGGAGAGAGAGAGAAAAAAAGAGGAAGGGAGAGAAAGAGGGAGGGAGAGAGAAATAGAGCAAAAGGGAGGAAGAGAGAGAGAGATAATTTTTTTGTCCAAACTTTTTTTAGCCGCCCCCCCCCCCCTCAATGTGCCCCATGCTTTTGTAAATGTAAAAAATGTGCCGCGGCTCAAAAAAGGTTGAAAATCACTGCCTTAGGCAATATTTCGAACACAGTTATATACATTTATAAATTCTTCCCACAAGACTACATGTGTGATAATTTCATAGAAAGGCACAACTGCACATCTCTTCTTCAATGGCTTTCTGGGTAGGGAGAAACATAAAATATGCAAAGTTTTATTACCTACTTTTAAAACAGCTTTATTCATTTATATATAAAAATAATATTATTTAATTTATATTTGTGTTTGCCTTTTTATAATTGTATTTGTTTATTTGTTTCCCACCTTCATGAGCAGGTAAATAATAGGAAAAGTTATTGTGCAAAATGCTAAGCTTGGTTAATGTTAATCCAGGTTGAGCTTCTTGGAAGCTTAAGTAGCCAGCCATCTGGTTCATTTAAGATCCAATGCATTGCACAAACCCAGATAATTGCTTAGTTCAGCAAGTAGGTTAACACATTGTTTCTCAGCCTCCCCAACTTTAAGATGTGTGGAGGTCAACTCCCAGAATTCAGAGGTTTTTCAACTTCAATTCCCAGAATTCTGAGATGTTTCGACTTCACCTGCCATAATTCCAAAACGTATGGATTTAAACTCCCAGAATTATAAGGTGTTTGGACTTCAACTCCCACAATTCTAAGTTATGGGACTTCCAGAATTCTAAGTTGAGTGGACTTGGACTCCCAGAATTGTAAAAAGTTTGGACTTTGACTCCCAGAATTCTAAGTTGTGTGGACTTCACTTCCCAGAATTTTAAGTTATATGACTCCCAGAATTCTAAATTGTGTGGACTTCCCCTCCCAGAATTCTATGTTGTGTGGATTTCAACTTCCAGAATTCTAAATTGTGTGGACGTTGACTCCCAGAATTGTAAAAGGTTTGGACTTCAAAAAGATGTGTGGACTTCAACTTTCACAATGTGCCAGCCAGCTCCAATTCTTTGGACTTGAAGTGCACACATCTTAAATTTGCTGAGATTGAAAAACACTGTTGACCTATTGTTGTGGTTAGCTCTGGCCCAGCTCCTGCCCCAAGGACTGTGGGTGTGGGGGAGACATCCACATGCTGCAGGCCTGTTTTGCCCCCAGTGGAATCTGCTGATGAAGGCTCCTCTGACCAAGAAGACATGAGTGACAGGGAGGAGGAGACTGTGGCAGACAGCTCAGAAGGAGATCAATTATCTCGCTCCTCCTTGGATTCAGAACAAGAGTTAATGATACAGCCACGCATGCAGAGAGCGATGCATAAGCAGCAACAACTGAGAGATTATTATCAAAGAAAATGAGGCCACCTGTGGTTGGGTGGGGCTGTGGTATAAATAGCAGCCTGTGCTATAAATAGCAGCCTGTGGGTTTGGCCATTGTGGAGGATTATCTGATCGTTTCATGACTGACTTTGACCTTTTGTGTGCTGATTTTTCCCCGCTTTGAAACTAAACCAGAGCAAAGTGTGTTTCACTTTGTGAAAGAAGGACTGTGAATTACCTCACAGCTGCAAGCTAAGTATCACAGAACTGATAAGGGACTTGTACAAATTACCAGTTTGTTTGGAGACGAGTGCTCTTTGCTATACCAAAAGAGGGCTTGGTTTAAGTGAATTTTCATTATAAAGAACATTGTTTTGAATTTTCAAACGTGTGTGTGTCTGAAATTTGTACCCGTGAATTTCTGGGAGGATTCTACCAGTGAGCCCGACAGAACACCTATGCTATGAATTTGTAAGCAATATAAAATAGTTATCATACTAGTAAGAGAGAAACATTAGGTTGGGACAGAAGGCACTCTGGTGCACTTATGAACCCCCCTTACTGACCTCTTAGGAATTGAGAGAGGTCAACAGTGGATAATATAAGGGTAAAGTTTTGGGGGTTAGGTGATGATACTACAGAGTCTGGTAGTGAGTTGCATACATCAACGAGTCTGCGGAGAGGGGCGGCATACAAATCTAATAAATAAATAAATAAATAAATCAACTACTTGGTTATTAAAGTCGTATTTCCTGCAGTTGAGTTTAGAGCGGTTTACTTAAAGTTTGTATCCATTGTAGGCTCGTGTGTTGTTGTGATTGAAGCTGAAGTAGTCGTTGACAGGAAGGACATTGTAGCAGATGATCACAAATCACAAGGGAGGTTTAATTTCCTTTTTTAAAATTAACATTACTCAGTTTGGAAAGCATTATGAAAAATACACACTTTACAAAGGGTATAGGGAAAGAAAATGCAATCGACTGTTTGAATGGCATTGCTATTTTCTCAGTTTGGATTACTTTCCCCCTTCTGGATGGGGAAAATATCTGGACATTTTAGAAAATGAAGCTGATTTTAAAGGAGCTCACCAGATGTGAGCCAATGTTGAAAACACCTGAATTACTTCTAAACAATCTTGAAGTGGTGCCTAATGTCACAAAATGGTCAGAATCCAAGGAATTCTTAACAGAATGAGGAATGCGCTACAGAGCGAATGAAATTTGTATTGATTTCTTGCAAAAAATGGAACTGTTTTTGCCTTCTAATTACCCCACCTAGCATGACTGCAGGAGGAATTCTGGGAGTTGAAGTCCACTAGTTTTAAAGCTGTCAAGTTTGAAGACCCCTGATTAGGGGCTAGGGGTGCAAAGGTCTTCAAACATGGCAAGCTTAAGGCTTGTGGACTTCAACTCCCATTCCTGAGTTAGCATGATCGGAGGAGGAATTCTGGGAGTTGAAGTCCACAAGTCTTAAGGCTGTCAAGTTTGAAGTTTGTGAAAAGTGTACATCGTTGTAAAAAGTATACATGTTTGTAGGGGCAATTCTAATCTCTGGGGGGAGTTGATTCCAGAGGGTCGGGGCCACCACAGAGAAGGCTTTTCCCCTGGGCCCCGCCAAGTGACATTGTTTTGTTGACGGGACCCGGAGAAGGCCCACTCTGTGGGACCTAACCGGTCACTGGGATTCGTGCGGCAGAAGGCGGTCTCGTAGATACCCTGGTCCGGTGCCATGAAGGGCTTTATAGGTAATGACCAACGCTTTGAATTGTGACCGGAAACTGATCGGCAACCAATGCAGACTGCGGAGTGTTGGTGTTACATGGGCATTTTTGGGAAAGCCCATGATTGCTCTCGCTGTTTTAGGGCTCAGCATATTGCGCGAATCCAGGCAATTTATCCTACAAACCATGGATTGCATGAAACCAGGCATTCATTTCTACACATGAAATATATTCCTTGGGTGTTTGTTTATTGTATTTATATGCCGCCCGGCTCCCAAAGGACTCTGGGTGGCTAAGAGACAAAAACCATCTTATTCCAATGTTCCAAACAAGTTCAGAAAAAGCCCAGCTTATCAACCGTTGATCTTATCAAGATCCACATGTATAGTAAGAAAGATGGGATCATCACACACCCCAAGTGAATTTCCTTGTAAGCAGCCAGAAAGAAAGCTTGAAGTACCAAGGAGGGGTAAACCATCAACCATAAGGCTATTCACAGCGCTATAATAATGCATCTTGCTATCCACTGTCCATAACATTGGTCAACTCATGTGGCTTGGCATTAGCAAGGAGCAATTGCAAAGAAATTACAAAACGTCTGCAAAAATCATGATTGGGAAGGGAAGGAGAATCAGGCCCTTGAGCCAAGCAAAGATCCATGTAGATCGGACACAATTGTATCAAAGACTAGGCCGGACTATTATTTGAAAGAATTGAAGGTAGACCCAAGAAGCGAGAGGGAAATTCTATTTAACCTACAATTTTTTTCCAGGATAGGTTCGAGTCCTCCCTGGCAGATCTGTCATGAGCTCATGTAGTCTCTCATCACAGACTGGCTCCCACGATGTAGAAGACACTGGCTAAGGTGCCCACCAGCAGCAGTAAGGAGCTTGTCTTGACACTGACGGCACCACTTGTGTTGCAGAGGGACCTGCCACAGCATTTCATTGAGAAAGCCATCACGCCGATATCAAGCCCTAACTCGGAACAAGTGGCAGAACATCCTTTGCTGATCAGTTGCGTATGTCTTTCACCTGCAGGAGAGGAAGATCAAGCTTAAAATAATATTTTTTGAAGAATTACAAGGAAGGAGTGCAATGTTGGCATATTTGTTCAAAATTAAAATGAGATTCATTTTATTTTATTTAAGTTTTGGCAGCCTTTTATGGACACTTTAATGACACCTTAATGACATCTTCACATAATTGAAAAGTTGATGTTTCAGACTTTGTTTACAGATAAATGGGTTATGGAAAGAAGAGATATCTGTATAACATTAGGGGCTGATCAGTTTTAAAATGTGCTAAATAGTTCTGACAAAGATTGGAATGATAGGTAGGTAGGTGGGTGGGTGGATGGATGGATGGATGGATAGATAGATAGATAGATAGATAGATAGAATTTTCTTTCAACATCTTTCAGTGCAAATTGGGTGCTTTGGGGTGGAGCTCCATTTTTATTATTTATTTATTTATTACTTGGATTTGTATGCCGCCCCTCTCCGAAGACTCTGCGCTCCCCCCATCCGGGCAGTAGCCCCCCCCCCCTGGTTCCATTCCATATTTTCAATTCAATGCGATTCCTTTCCATTATTTTCTCTATTTCATTCCATTCCATGCTATATGCTACATGCCATATGCTATGGCCGCTCCAAGTCCTCGGAGAGGGGCGGCATACAAATCTAATAAATAATAATAAACAATAATAATAGTGTATGCTATATGCCATATACCATATGCCATATGCCATATGCTATAAGCCAGTGTTTCCCAACCTTTTTTGAGCCGCGGCACATTATTCACACTTACAAAATCCTGGGGAACACTGAGCGGGGGGGGGGGGGCAGCGGGGGGGGAGGGGCTAAAAATGTTTGGACAAAAAACCCCTCTCTTCCTCCCTTTCGCCCTATTTCTCCCATCTCTTTCTTTCCCTCTCTCTCCATCCCTCTTCCTTCCTTCCTCTCTCTTTTGCTTTCTCTCGCCCTCCTTCCCTCCTTCTCTCTTGCTTTCCTTCTCTCTTCCTCTTTCTCTCTTGCTTTCTCTCTAACCCTCCTTTTTCTCTTTCTTTCTCTCTCGTGCACCACGCTGGCAACATAGAGAGAAAGAGAGAGTGGAGAGAGAGTGGAGAGCGGCTTGCCGGTCCGCGGCCCCCTGGATCAGCGGCCCCGCATGGCCCCAGCACAAACTCCGCCGTTGCCTTCGCCTCCGCCAAAGAGGCAGCAGCCACATCCAACCCTTTGCCCTCCCAGGTGTCTATGGCGCTCAGCGCCCGGCCACGCACTGCCTCCGCCTCCCAGTATCCCGCCCGACTTCTACCTGCAGGAACGGGTGGTGGGGCGCCATGAAGGGCGGCACTTGGAGGCCACCACGGCACCGTTGTCATCACGGCGCAAAGCCACGCAGTCCCAGATCGCTCGCTTCTCCGGCCAGCAAGCCGGCTGCCTGGGAAAATGGGGTGCTTTTTAAACACGCGCTTTTCAAAGGCGGCGCTTTCCCGGGCAGCCGACTTTGCTGGCCGGAGAAGCGAGCGATTCCGGTCTGCGTGGCTTTTCGCCACTTCAAAAATTTCTGCGGGGGGGGGGGGGGTCCTAATGACTGTGCGGGCGCCGGCACACGCAGCTTAGAAACAACAGTGGCCAGCGCCCTCCCACCGAGCCCCAAAAGTTCACTTCCCATCACCGCCAAGGAAGCTCCAGCCAGGCCGGGCTCGCGGCACACCTGACCATGTCCCGCGGCACACTAGTGTGCCGCGGCACACTGGTTGGGAAACACTGCTATAAGCTATATGCTATATGCTATATGCTATATGCCATATGCCATATGTTATATGCTATATGCTATCCATCCCATCGCATCCTATTGTACTGGTAGAGAAGCATTTGCTTGTAATTCTAGAACGAAAAGCTCCCAGAAGTGTAAAACTCACTTACCAGAACCTCCACCAAAATATCTTGTTGTACAGTAGCGGTCAGTCTCAGCACAGGTCTTTAATTCAAGGCATTTGATGTTATTGTCCACTTTATCACATGAGAAGCACGTGAGCGCAGACTCTGTGAAGGGGCACCCAGAAAGAAGCAAACACACTTTGCATTAAAGTCACGTCATGAAATGGGCACAGATCCCAGCAATTTGGCAAAGATATAATAAAATAAATGAAATGAAATGAAATAAAATAAAATAAAATAATAAATAAAATAAAATAAAATACACAAAGCACAAAAATATATAAAATATAAAATAATATAAAATATAAAGTATAAAGTATAAAGTATAAAATATAAAATATAAAATATAAAATATAAAATATAAAATATAAAATATAAAATATAAAATAATATAAAATATAAAATAATATAAAATATAAAATATAAAAAATAAAATATAAAATAATATAAAATATAAAATATAAAATATAAAATATAAAATAATATAAAATATAAAATATAAAATAATATAAAATATAAAATAATATAAAATATAAAATATAAAGTATAAAATATAAAATAATAGAAAATATAAAATATAAAATAATATAAAATATATAAAATATAAAATATAAAGTATAAAATATAAAATATAAAATAATAGAAAATATAAAATATAAAATATAAAGTATAAAGTATAAAATATAAAATAATAGAAAATATAAAATAATATAAATTAATATAAAATATAAAATATAAAATATAAAGTATAAAATATAAAATATAAAATATAAAATATAAAATATAAAATATAAAATATAAAATATAAAATATAAAATATAAAATATAAAATATAAAATATAAAATATAAAATATAAAATATAAAATATAAAATATAAAATATAAAATATAGAATATAGAATATAGAATATAGAATATAGAATATAGAATATAAAATATAAAATATAAAATATAAAATATAAAATATAAAATATAAAATATAAAATATAAAATATAAAATATAAAATATAAAATATAAAATATAAAATATAAAATATAAAATATAAAATATAAAATATAAAATATAAAATATAAAATATAAAATATAAAATATAAAATATAAAATATAAAATATAAAATATAAAATATAAAATATAAAATATAAAATATAAAATATAAAATATAAAATATAAAATATAAAATATAAAATATAAAATATAAAATATAAAATATAATATAAAAAGTGCAGGTAGTTCTCGACTTATGATCAGAATCGGAATGACAATGGCGTAGCTAACATGGTTCTGTTAATAAATCAAGCTCTGGTTGAGAGAATTGGACTGGGACTTGGTTTGTTTCTCAGATGCTATTTAGAACACTGACACAAACATTCATTAAGCAAGGCACACCTTGTTCAGCAATTTTTCTTGCCACAACATTCCTGAAGTAAATCACAGCAGTCATTAAGTGAATAACTCGGCCATTAAATTCTCCACCAGCAACTTGACTTCTTGGGAGGTCAAAAAAGGGGAATTGTGTGACCCCTCCCAGGGATATTGCAATCATCCCCTTGTGTGACCCCTCCCAGGGATATTGCATTCAAGTGTCCGAATTTTCCTCACGTGGCCCTGGGGGTATTGCAAGGGTTGTTAAATGTGAGAAAGAAAAAGACCCTAAAACAACAAAGTAATGACCAAACCCCAACCTAGGTTTGTGAAAAACAAATCATGCTAGACTAATCTTATTGCATGCTTTGTCAAAGTAGACAAAAATTAGTGATGGAATGCTGCCGATTTAATTTACTGGACTTCAATAAGGCATTTGATAAAGTAAACCATAACCTATTACTAGATAAAGTAGAAAAATGTGGGTTAGACAGCAACACCACCAGATGGATTCAAAACTGGTAGTGTAGTGCTCAATGGAACTGCATCTACAAGGAGGGATGTGTGCAGTGAAGTACCCCAAGGCTCTGTTTTAGTCCCAGTACTAGTAGGAAACCTGCACAGCAATTTTAAGTCTGAGTTTGGGAATCCAATCCACAATGCATTGTTCTACCAAGTTCTCTCTTGTTCACTTGAGTTCACTTGAGAGAGGGGCAGCAAACTATTCTCCAAAGCACCTGAGGGCAGGACAAGAAGCAATGGGTGGAAGATGAACAAGGAAAGAAGCAACTTAGAAGAAAGGAGAAATTTCCTGGCAGTTAGAAGAATTGATCTCTGTAAGTGCTTGTCTCCAGAAGTTGTGAGTGCTCCAATATTGGAAGTTCTTAAGAAGATGTTGCATAACCAAGTCTCCTGCCCAAGCAGGGGATTGGACCAGAAGACCTCCAAGGTCCCTTCCAACTCATTGTTGTTGTTGTTGTTTATATGTCTTAGTGCTTAATAAACATGTTGTATTTAGTTTGCTTAACAATACATATTACATGCTTAATCTCAACCCCTTTTTTCCAACCACTGATAAAATAGGTTCCATGTTTGATAATATTCTGTATCTCCTTTCTGTTTCGCTTTTAATGTCAGTCTTTCCATTTTTGCACACGTTAGTATCTTCTGAATTATTTCTTCGTCTCATGGTGTTTCTTTATTGTCCAGCATTGTGCAAATACAACCCTTGCTGCCATCAAGACTTGCTGTATTAAATCGACACTTCTCTTATCAAGTTTTACCTGACACTATACCTAATAAAAATAGCTCAGATTTAAACTCTACAGGCTTTCCAATCAAGTTTTCAAGCCATTTATGTATTCCCCCCCCAAACTTTTTGGATTTACTACACGTCCATCGCAAATGAATTATTCAAAAATGTACCCCAGACTTTCCCCCATCTGTTGGAAATGCCGGAAAAAAACGGGCACTTATTATCACATGTGGTGGACATGTCCATCAGTTAAACAATTCTGGGGAAAAATTAGAAATATGATAGAAGGAATTATAGGAAAGGAAATATTTATGAAACCAGAATTGTTTTTACTTGGAATATTTAGACAAATTTTTTCCAAGAATGATAGACATGTAATATTACATACAACTACAGCGGCAAGAATTACATATGCTCAATGCTGGAAAGAGGAACTCACCCCAACGATATATAATGTGATAGCTAAAATTTATAAGGTAGTGGAAATGACCAAATTAACATATGAACTACAGGACAAGGACATGGAGGACTTTCACAAAAGTTGGGACAGATGGTATATCTTGATTGCAAAAAACAAATTAAAATGAAAGGAAATTAGGAACCCTAAACCCAAATTTAGAGAGAAAAACTTAACTAACATCAACAAATATTAACAAATCAAAGCACTATTATACCATTGAAAAAAGGATACATGATTGATATAATAACAAGAAAATTATAAGGTTGTATTTATGTATTAAATATGTAACAATTATTAAAAGGAACATTTTCCTTTGTATATTAGACATAAGCTGCATGCCAATTACACTACCCTTTAGGTAGTGCAAATCTTAAATAATGATACCAAATATGTTATGTATAAAGCAAGATGTTTTATTCCTTTTTTCTTTTTCTTCTTCTCTTTTCTTTTTCTTCTCCCTTTTTTCCTCTTTCTTATGTGTATATATTGTCACCATGTCGTTTTTTTTGTTATATGTTTTTAATGTATATATTTAATTAAAATCTTTTTCAAAAAAAAAAAATTATTCCATAATTCTGACACAATCTAATCTGTGCTCCTGTTAGTAGCTACCCCAACTCACACATTTGAATTTTTTTAAAAAACGGATTCTTTCATGCTACTGGATGATACTTTTGATTTTTGTTTCTTTTATTCATATATAGTTAGAAGCTCCCTTGAACCTGGAATGAAAGCTTGGCAATGTATAAATTAGGAATTTTGACTTCTGTTCTCGCTTGGGCTGAAATGGGACTTGGGGAAGAAATTCTTGGATATCCTTCAACAAATCCGTGAACAGGGTCCAAAGTCTCTACATGGAATTTTTGCAATTCCTTGTGGAATTTAACCCCAGGGTCTGAGCCAAGACTGTCTGATTGTTTGATCTTAGAGCAGTGATGGCAAACCTTTTTTTCCTCCGGTGCCGAAAAAGAATATGGGCATGTGCTATTGTGCCCACACTCATAATGTAATAGCCTGGGGAGGGTGAAAACAGCTTCTCCCACCCCTCGGAGGCCCTCTGGAGGCTGGAAATCACCTCTTTTGCAACTTCTGGTGGGCCCACTAGGCTCCTGTTTCACCTTCCCTAGGCTCCAAAGGCTTCCCTGGAGCAGAGGTGTTCTGTCAGGCTCTCTGGTAGACGTCTCCCAAAAATTCAGAGGTACAAATTTCAGACACACACACACGTTTGAAAATTCAAAACAATGTTCTTTATAATGAAAAGTCACTTAACCTAAGCCCTCTTTTGGTATAGCAAAGAGCCCTCGTCTCCAAACAAACTGGTAATTTGTACAAGTCCCTTCTCAGTTCTGAGATACTTAGCTTGCAGCTGTGAGGCAATTCACAGTCCTTCTTCTTTCACAAAGTGAAACACACTTTGCTCTGGTTTAGTTTCAAAGTGGGGAAAAATCAGCACACAAAAGGTCAAAGTCAGCAAAGCAGTCACGAAACACAACCATCAGATAATCCTCCACAATGGCCAAACCCACAGGCTGCTATTTATAGCAGCCTCACTAATGACCACAGCCCCACCCAGCCACAGGTGGCCTCATTTTCTTTGATAATAATCTCTCAGTTGTTGTTGTCTATGCTTCACTCTCCGCATGCGTGGCTGTATCATTAACTCTTGTTCTGAATCCAAGGAGGAGCTAGATAATTGATCTCCTTCTGAGCTGTCTGCCACACTCTCCTCCTCCCTGTCACTCATGTCTTCTTGGTCAGAGGAGCCTTCATCAGCAGATTCCCCCGGGGGTAAAACAGGCCTGCAGCATGTGGATGTCCCCCCCACATCCACAGTCCTTGGGGCAGGAGCTGGGGAGAGGAGAGGAGAGAACAGAAGAGAAGAGGAGAGGAAGAGGAGAGGTGAGGACAGGAGAGGTGAGCTGAGGTGAGGAAGAGGAGAGGAGAGGAGAGGTGAGGAGAGGAGAGGTGAGGAAGAGGAGAGGAGAGGTGAGGTGAGGTGAGGTGAGGAGAGGAGAGGGAGAGGGAGGGGAGAGGAGAGGAGAGAACAGAAGAGAAGAGGAAAGGAAGAGGAGAGGAGAGGAGAGGTGAGGTGAGGAGAGGAGAGGTGAGGAGAGGGAGAGGAGAGGAGAGAACAGAAGAGGAGAGGAGAGGAAGAGAAGAGGAGAGGTGAGGAGAGGTGAGGAGAGGAGAGGAGAGGTGAGGAGAGGAGAAGTGAGGAGAGGAGAGGGAGGGGAGAGGAGAGAACAGAAGAGGAGAGGAAGAGAAGAGGAGAGGTGAGGTGAGGAGAGGTTTAGGTGAGGAGAGGAGAGGTGAGGTGAGGAGAGGAGAGGTGAGGAGAGGTGAAGAGAGGAGAGGGACAGGGAGGGGAGAGGAGAGGAGAGAACAGAAGAGAAGAGGAGAGGAAGAAGAGAGGTGAGGAGAGGAGAGGTGAGGAGAGGTGAGGAGAGGAGAGGGAGGGGAGAGGAGAGGAGAGAACAGAAGAGGGGAGGAGAGGGAGAGGGAGGGGAGAGGAGAGGAGAGAACAGAATAGAAGAGGAGAGGAAGAGGAGAGGTGAGGAGAGGAGAGGAGAGGTGAGGTGAGGTGAGGAGAGAAGAGGTGAGGAGAGGAGAGGAGAGGGAGAGGGAGGGGAGAGGAGAGAACAGAAGAGAAGAGGAGAGGAAGAGGAGAGGTGAGGAGAGGTGAGGAGAGGGAGAGGGAGGGAGGGGAGAGGAGAGGAGAGGTGAGGAGAGGAGAGATGAGGAGAGGAGAGGGAGAGGGAGAGGGAGGGGAGAGGAGAGAACAGAAGAGAAGAGGAGAGGAAGAGAAGAGGAGAGGTGAGGAGAGGAGAGGAGAGGAGAGGTGAGGAGAGGTGAGGAGAGGAGAGGTGAGGAGAGGAGAGGGAGAGGGAGGGGAGAGGAGAGAACAGAAGAGAAGAAGAGAGGAAGAGGAGAGGAGAGGAGAGGTGAGGAGAGGGAGAGGGAGGGGAGAGGAGAGGAGAGAACAGAAGAGGCGAGGCGAGGAAGAGGAGAGGAGAGGAGAGGTGAGGAGAGGTGAGGAGAGGAGAGGTGAGGAGAGGAGGGGAGAGGTGAGGAGAGGAGAGGAGAAGTGAGGAGAGGAGAGGTGAGGAGAGGAGAGGACAGAACAGAAGAGAAGAGGAGAGGAAGAGGAGAGGTGAGGTGAGGTCTGGAGAGGAGAGGAGAGGAGAGGAAGAGGTGAGGAGAGGTGAGGAGAGGTGAGGAGAGGAGAGGAGAGGGAGAGGGAGGGGAGGGGGGAGGAGAGAACAGAAGAGGAGAGGAGAGGAAGAGGAGAGGAGAGGAGAGGTGAGGAGAGGAGAGGAGAGGAGAGGAGAGGGAGAGGGAGGGGAGAGGAGAGGAGAGGAGAGAACAGAAGAGGAGAGGAGAGGAAGAGGAGAGGTGAGGAGAGGTGAGGAGAGGAGAGATGAGGAGAGGAGAGGGAGAGGGAGAGGGAGGGGAGAGGAGAGAACAGAAGAGAAGAAGAGAGGAAGAGGAGAGGAGAGGAGAGGTGAGGAGAGGAGAGGGAGAGGGAGGGGAGAGGAGAGAACAGAAGAGGAGAGGAAGAGGAGAGGAGAGGTGAGGAGAGGAGAGGAGAGGCTATCATGTAGGGCAGTGATGGCGAACCTATGATACGGGTGCCATAGGTAGCACATGGAGCCATATCTGCTGGCACGCGAGCTGTTGCCCTTCCGCAGCTCCAGCACACTTTTACACACCAGCCAGCTGATTTTCGGCTCGCACAAAGGCTCTGGGAGGGCATTTTCAGTTTCCGGAGGACCTCCAGGAGGATGGGATAGGGCGTTTTTGCCTTTCTCGGGCTCCAGGGAAGTCTCTGGAGCCTGGGGAGGGTGTAAAATAGGCCTTTGGGGCCCACCAGAAGTTGGGAAATAGGCTGTTTTTGGCCTTCAGAGGGTGTCCGGGAGGGGAGGCGATTTTTGCCCTCCCCAGGCATTGAATTATGGGTGCGGGCACTCATGCAGATGTGATAGTGTGTGCACACGTGCTTCTGGCACCTGAGGGGAAAGAGGTTCACCATCACTGTTGTAGGGTGAATCTATCTATTTGGATCTATGAGAACACTAGCTTCCTACAGATCCCTTAGCATTTGTGGAGGTGGTTGTGGATTGAACGCAAACATTAATAGTCTCTCCGTGGGGTTTGTGGTTGAATTCCTACAAAACGCTTTCATCTTTCATTACATCCTGCCTGCTGGTATTCGTGGGCGTGCTCTGCTACAGGCAACCTGCTGACCTCTTTTCAAAATGACCTCTTAGCAAAGATGTACGGCAAGGTAATTTTCCCAGTGCTCAGCACTAGGGATGAGGCAATCCCAAGGGTTTCAGTTTTGTTCCTTCTGTGTTGAAGCCCCCCTGAGCTAGTCTAGAAGAATGCCCTCACTAGATATGAGACACTGGGGAATTGAATGCGCAGGAAAATGTTTTGGTTGGAGAAGGAGGAGGTGGGGGGAGGAGAGAAATGAGAAGGAGGAGGAGGAAGAGAAGGAGAAGAAGGAGGAGGAGGAGAGAAATGAGAAGGAGGAGGAGGAAGAGAAGGAGGAGGGGGAGAAGAGAAATGAGAAGGAGGAGGAGGAAGAGAAGGAGAAGGAGGAGGAGAGAAATGAGAAGGAGGAGGAGGAAGAGAAGGAGAAGGAGGAGGAGAGAAATGAGAAGGAGGAGGAGGAAGAGAAGGAGAAGAAGGAGGAGGAGGAGAGAAATGAGAAGGAGGAGGAGGAAGAGAAGGAGGAGGAGGAGGAGAGAAATGAGAAGGAGGAGGAGGAAGAGAAGGAGAAGGAGGAGGAGAGAAATGAGAAGGAGGAGGAGGAAGAGAAGGAGAAGAAGGAGGAGAAGGAGAGAAATGAGAAGGAGGAGGAAGATAAGGAGGAGGGGGAGAAGAGAAATGAGAAGGAGGAGGAAGAGAAGGAGAAGGAGAAGAAGGAGGAGAGAAATGAGAAGGAGGAGGAGGAAGAGAAGGAGGAGGGGGAGAAGAGAAATGAGAAGGAGGAGGAAGAGAAGGAGAAGGAGGAGGAGAGAAATGAGAAGGAGAAGGAGGAAGAGAAGGAGAAGAAGGAGGAGAAGGAGAGAAATGAGAAGGAGAAGGAGTGTCGTTGTCATAACTTTGAGTGGTCACTAAAAGGAATGGTTTGAAGTCTACCTGTCATAGAATAAGACATGGCTCTCATTTTTTAGGAGAAACATAGAAACATAGATTGACGGCAGAAAAAGACCTCCTGGTCCATCCAGTCTGCCCTTATACTATTTCCTGTATTTTATCTTAGGATGGATCTATGTTTATCCCAGGCATGTTTAAATTCAGTGACTGTGGATATACCAACCACATCTGCTGGAAGTTTGTTCAAAGCATCTACTACTCTTTCAGTCAAATAATATTTTCTCATGTTGCTTCTGATCTTTCCCACAACTAACTTCAGATTGTGTCCCCTTGTTCTTGTGTTCACTTTCCTATTAAAAACACTTCCCTCCTGAACCTTATTTAAGCCTTTAACATATTTAAATGAAGACAATTTCATCTGGGGGGGGATGCAAATTTTGCAGCTGCGTTTTGTGCCTTTAAAATCAAACTTGAGCACTTCTCCAAATTATTATTATTATTTTCATAATCTCTGTAAGTGTTTGCCAGAAGCAACTGCCAGGTGAGTGGGAGGACCCACCCCATTTCCTGGTGATATCATTCTGTTCTCTGGGTGCATATCCCTATTTAATTGGGGTACACCTGAGGTGTACTCACCCCCCCCAGGTGCATTGTCAGCCACACCTGTGGCGCCTTCACGCATGCTCTGTTCTAAGAAAGGAAGGGAGAAAAGTATGCAGAGAAAAGTAAAATCCTACACCTAGGTAAGAAAACCCAAAGGTATCCATATAAACTGGATGTTTCCAAATGTAAAATAATGCACTTGGGAAAAGGAATCCTCAATCTGAGTATTGCATTGGCTGTTCTGTGTTAGCAAAAACTTCAGAAGAGAAGGATTGAGGGGTAGTGATTTCTGACAGTCTCAAAATGGGTGAGCAGTGTGGTCGGGCAGTAGGAAAAGCAAGTAGGATGCTTGGCTGCATAGCTAGAGGTATAACAAGCAGGAAGAGGGAGATTGTGATCCCCTTATATAGAGCGCTGGTGAGACCCCATTTGGAATAGTGTGTTCAGTTCTGGAGACCTCACCTACAGAAAGATATTGACAAAATTGAACGGGTCCAAAGACGGGCTACAAGAATGGTGGAAGGTCTTAAGCATAAAACGTATCAGGAAAGACTTCATGAACTCAATCTGTATAGTCTGGAGGACAGAAGGAAAAGGGGGGACATGATCGAAACATTTAAAGAGGGAAGTGTTTTTAACAGGAAAGTGAACACAAGAACAAGGGGACACAATCTGAAGTTAGTTGGGGGAAAGATCAAAAGCAACGTGAGAAAATATTATTTCACTGAAAGAGTAGTAGATCCTTGGAACAAACTTCCAGCAGACGTGGTTGGTAAATCCACAGTCACTGAATTTAAACATGCCTGGGATAAACATAGATCCATTGTAAGATAAAATACAGGAAATAGTATAAGGGCAGACTAGATGGACCATGAGGTCTTTTTCTGCCGTCAGTCTTCTATGTTTCTATGTTTCTATGATGAAACCACATTCAATAGCAGCAAACACGACAGCGATTTTGGAGTCTTGGTGGACAACCAATTAAACATGAGTCAGAAATGTGCAGCAGCAGCAAAAAAGGCCAATGCAATGCTGAGTTGCATTAACAGAGGGATACAACCTAGGACTAGGGAGGTACTAATGCCACTCTGTTGTGGTTAGCTCTGGCCCAGCTCCTGGGCCAGAGTGGAGTTGGATGTGGGGGGAAAATCCACAGGCCGCAGGCCTGCTTTGCTCCCAATGGAATCTGCCGACGAAGTCTCCTCTGACCAAGGAAGCATGAGTGACAGGGAAGAGGGGAGTGTGGCAGACAGCCCAGGAGGAGATCAATCATCTGTATCATCCCTTGATTCTGAACAAGAATTAAGGACACATCCACGCATGCGTAGAGTGATGCATAGGAGACAACAACTGAAGGATTATTACAAGAGAAAATGAGGCCACCTGTGGTTGGGTGGGGCTGCTGTAATTAGTGCTACAGATAAAAGTGCAGCCTGGTGTTTTAGCCTCATGGCAGTTTATCTGTTTCATTGTTTCGTCAAGATTGTGGTTTTTGTGCTGTTCAAGATTGTGTGTGGAATCTCTGGACTTTAGAATTGGACTCAATTTCCCAGTTATTGGGTGAGCAATTGGATTCATTTAACCTGTGCCTTGTGTGTACCAGAAAATCCCTTTGACACTTAAAAAGGGAGCTGTTTCTGTTTTTCTAAAAACTTTTGGGTTTTCCTTTTATCATGTGGTGTGTGTCTTCCTGGACTAATTACCCTGTAATTACGAGCAGTTGAAGCACACCGGCAGAACACCACTCTATAAAATTTTTGTTAGACCACCCTTAGAGCAGTGTTCCCTGTAATTTTTTTGGGGGTGGGCGGAAAAGTATAGTGTCTAAGTGGCAGTCCCTTCAGGACTGGGCGGCACAGAAATAATAAATAAATAAATAAATAAGCAAACAAACAAACAAATAAATAAAAAACCCACCCTGTTTTGCCTCAGAGAATTTCAAAATAAAATACTGTACTGTGTGTCTATAACAGTGAGCTCATAATAGGGCAACTCTATCAATATCAAAATGCCACTTAAATAGTTGAGCTAGTTTCAAACTAGATTTTGATTTTCTTTCTCTCTGCCTTACTCCCATTCTTTTTCTTTCTCTTTTCCTTCCTCTCTTTTTTCTATCTGTTTCTCTCTCTTCCTCTCTTCCTCTCTCTCTCCTTCCCTCTCACTCTTTCCCTCTCGGCTTCTGGGCAGGTTTAGAAAACTCTGAGTTGAGTTTGGATAAATTCAAATTCTGGATAAATGGTTGCCCAATCTCAATTATAGTTGAAATAATGGAGACTCTACTCAAAAAGAGGATAAATCAGCACCCAAAAAACAATAACTTATTGGACCCAAATCAGCATGGCTTTACTGAAGGCAAATCATGTCAGACTAATCTCATTGATTTCTTTGACTATGTCACAAAGGTGTTGGATGAAGGTGGTGCCGTGGATATTGCCTATCTGGACTTCAGCAAAGCCTTTGATACGGTTCCACATAAAGAGCTGATAGATAAATTAGTGAAGATTGGACTTAATCCCTGGATAGTTCAGTGGATTTCAAGCTGGCTGAAGCATAGACATCAGAGAGTAGGGGAAGGTTTGGTAGGGAAGATTTGCCTATTTGCCGATGACTCTAAAGTGTGCAATAGGGTTGATATTCCTGGAGGGGTCTGTAATATGGTAAATGGTTTAGCTTTACTGGATAAATGGTCAAAGCAATGGAAACTGCAGTTTAATGTTTCCAAATGTAAAATAATGCACTTGGGGAAAAGGAATCCTCAATCTGAGTACTGCTGAGTAGTTCTGTGTTAGCAAAAACTTCAGAAGAAAAGAATTTAGGGGTAGTGATTTCTGACAGTCTCAAAATGGGTGAGCAGTGTGGTTGGGCGGTAGGAAAAGCAAGTAGGATGCTTGGCTGCATAGCTAGAGGTATAACAAGCAGGAAGAGGGAAATTGTGATCCCCTTATATAGAGCGCTGGTGAGACCACATTTGGAATACTGTGTTCAGTTCTGGAGACCTCACCTACAAAAAGATATTGACAAAATTGAACGGGTCCAAAGACGGGCTACAAGAATGGTGGAAGGTCTTAAGCATAAAACGTATCAGGAAAGACTTAATGGACTCAATCTCTATAGTCTGGAGGACAGAAGGAAAAGGGGGAACATGATCGAAACATTTAAATATGTTAAAGGGTTAAATAAGGTTCAGGAGGGAAGTGTTTTTAATAGGAAAGTGAACACAAGAACAAGGGGACACAATCTTAAGTTAGTTGGGGGAAAGATCAAAAGCAACATGAGAAAATATTATTTTACTGAAAGAGTAGTAGATCCTTGGAACAAACTTCCAGCAGACGTGGTTGGTAAATCCACAGTAACTGAATTTAAGCATGCCTGGGATAAACATATATCCATTGTAAGATAAAATACAGAAAATAGTATAAGGGCAGACTAGATGGACCATGAGGTCTTTTTCTGCTGTCAGTCTTCTATGTTTCTATGTTTCTAATACTAGAACTCACCATTTCCTGGTGATTGGCCCAAAGTCACCCAGCCAGATTTCATGCTTAGGACAGGACTGGAACTCACCGTCCACTGGTGATTGGATCCAAACCGATCCAGCTGTCGTCCATGCTTAAGACTAGAACTCACAGTTTCCTGGTGATTGATCCAAGTTACCGAACCAGCTTTCATGCTTAAGACAGGACTGGAACTCACAGACGCCTGTTTTTCTAGCCTGGTGCCTTCACCCCTAGCTCTCAATCGAGGGCACCAACTTGACAAAGTATCTCTTCATGCAGGATAAATTTAGCCCAGAGCTAAACAAAAAAGATTTAGGAATTGCCATCTTCGCATCTGAATGGCACCGAGGCTGGGGAACGAAGGTGGCACCGTTGAGAAATTGGCCAAAAACAAATTTGATGTAGGTCAGCAAAGATAATTTTCCCCCCGAACGGAAGTTGATGAAGGGTGTTGTGACTTACGAAAGCTGACTCAGGCGTCGTGCAGACTTCAGGGTGACATAAGATGCTGGGCTTCCCTGTTTCTGTCTGTTCCTCCACCTCTTAAGCCCTTTGGACAGGGAGGGGAGGCGAATAAGGCAGGTGCCCAGTGCCCCACCCTAGCTGGGATGCTGTTTATTGTCCGCCTATTTGAAGGCCTGCTACAATTAAGAGAAAATGACAGAGTGTCTCGAAGGAGGGCAGCTTCGGGGCCAGACGGGATGCCAGCTGCCGACCCGCCAGGGTGCGCCACGCCGGTCCATCTTGCCCTCGCATGTAAACATCTGCACCTAAATAACTACTAGGAATATTTGGAAGTAAAGATGGATGGAGTTTAGCAGAGATGGCTGAACTGACAGTTTTGTTCAAGGAGGGAAAAATGCAAATACTTTTGTTTCTGCTTGGAAACCACTTCTGAACTTTATGCCTCCGGTGGCAAAAGCATGAAACTTTGATTTTGGGCTTTGCCACAATTCCATAGGTTTATGTAAAAAATCCATACGATTATATGGCTCAAGGTCAACCAGACAAGACCGAGTGGCTCTGGGCATTTCCATTGGATTTCTATGTGATTTATGGTTTTAAGTGATCTTCTTCACTCCATCCAGCAGAGCCTCTTTATAGCAGAAACTTGCTACAATGTATATTGGGTACACAATACAATGACTCCAATATAAAACTTATGCTTTTATTTCTTCTTTTCTCATTGAAGTGGTTTCATATTGTTCTGTCTGGGTTTTCCCAGACCTCCACACCCACTGAAAAACAGCCAGACACTCTGGTAAATCCAAAAGTAATTTATAGCAGGAAAAAATAAGCACAAAGGAAAACCTGTCTTCACAGCAGACAGGTTACAATACTTTACAACAGGGTCTTGATGTCCAGTCAATTCCAAAAGCTTCTTGCTGGCACCCCCCCCCAAGGTTTCAAGAGTCCAAGGCACAAACCAGGATTGTAGCCACCAAAGTTCACAGACAGGTCTCACGAATCTCCAAGATAAAACTCCACAAGCCAGGAAGGGTGGGGCCGCCTTTTATCCTTTCCCAAGCACCACACCCAAACCCAGCTGCGACCCCTAATGCTGGAAATATCTGGCCAATTGCGTTCTTCTCTCGTTAGCTCTCCTCTGTCGCATATCTATGAAGTCACTAGCATCTTCCCCCAGGGAATCCAGGCTGCTTGCTGGGGAGAGCTCCCCCTGGTGGAACTCTGGCTGTCCTTCATCTTCAGCCTGGGATTCAGCTTCTTCATCAGTCTGCCCCTCCTGGTCCTCAGCCTCTGAGCCGGACACCGACAGCAAATCAGCCATTCCCGGAGGGGTCCCAGGCTGAACCACAACACATATTTACAAATAACAAACAACTTGACAGTATAACTATATGCTCTCTATGAGATTCACCAACAATCAGCATTGAATCTCCAGAATTCTATCTTCCAACTGCCAAAAACTGATTTACATACCAATATGCAAATTAGCTCTCTCTTAACATTCCATCCCCTTTTTCCATGCTATATGCTAACAATTTCCTCCGAAGGACCACTCCGTCTGTCCGTCCATTGTTCTGGTGGGAGTCCTCCTGGATCTCTTGGCTGTGCCCAGGGGGACCTTTGCCAGGTCCACCTGGTATAGCAGTTGCATCCCTATTTGGACCAGGAGGCTTTGTGCACAGTCACTCAGGCCCTCCTCACCTCCTGTCTTGACTACTGCAATGCGCTCTACATGGGGCTACCCTTAAAGACTGTTCGCAGACTGCAGATAATCCTGAATGAAGCCGCGAGCTGCACTGGCTACCGATTAGTCTCTGGTCACAATTCAAGATGTTGGTTATCACCTACAAAGCCTACATGGTTTAGGATCAGACTATTTATGAGACCACCTCCTGCAGCATATCTTTTTTTTAAATGCTACATAAAAGACTAATAAAGAAAACCTACTTAAAAGGGGGTATTTGGAAATAAAGGGGGAATAGCAGTGGAAAAGCCAAGATAATTCTTCTGTCTTCAACTGAGTAATACCCTATTTTTTGGACTATAAGACGCACCAAGATTTTAAAGAATCTCACAAGGGCTGAAAACAAAATTTTCAAAAAAGCTACATTCAGAATATAAGACGCACCCAAATTTTCATCCTCCTTTAGGGAGGAAAAAGGTGTATCTTATACTCCAAAAAATACAGTATATAAATAGAATACGACAAAACTATAAAAATACAGAAGACAAAATATGCATGTCCTTTCCCTTCCACCCACACTATTGAGTGGCTACAGAAAGGATCTTCCCAAAAGGAGCAACTTGCGAAACCTTTTGTCTGCAATGCATGGAGAGGATTGAACTAGATGACCTCCAGATACACCGTCCATTCTACAAATCTCTATGTCTACAAAGACTGGTTTTTCCTTCATTCCTGAAACCAAAGCAAATTCGCACAACACACTTTCCCGGCAGACCTTACTGTAGTTTCCCTAGCTGATCCAAGATCATGTAACACAAACACACACACTAACCCCCTAACTCATCCCAATGGTTTGTTTATTTATTTATTTGTTAGATTTGTATGCCGCCCCTCTCCATAGACTCGGGGTGGCTAACAACAATAATAAAACCTGCATATAACAAATCTAATATTTAAAATAACTAAAAAAAAACCTTATTAAAAACCAAACAAGCACACACACAAACATACCATGTATAAATTGTACAGGCCTAGGGGGAAAGGATATCTCAGTTCCCCCATGTCTGACGACAGAGGTGGGTTTTAAGTAGCTTACGAAAGGTAAGGAGGGTGGGGGCAATTCTGATCTCTGGGGGGAGCTGGTTCCAGAGGGCCGGAGCCGCCAATCGACATTGTTTTGTTGACGGGACCCAGAGAAGGCCAACTCTGTGGGACCTAATTGGTCACTGGGATTCGTCCGATGGCGTGAAGGGCTTTATAGGTCATAATCAACACTTTGTGCGTTAGCTGAAATGATGATGGCTTGTTTTAAACCATGGACCTCAACTTCTCAAGCACATTTGAACTCTTCCAATCCAGAAGCTCGATTGAGTTTCGAGGTCAGGCTGCTCTTGGGACCAGGACAATGTGGAGGTCATCAAAGAAACCAATAGTTGGCTTAAACCAGGCTAAACCACGGTACTAAAGAGCCTTTTGTAAAGGGTTTAAAGAGGGTTTGTTTTTGATTTTGTTTTTTTTAAAGGATGTTGAGACTCTAGAAGGAGTTCAGAGAAGAGCAACCGAGAGAATTAGGGGATTAGGAACTAAAACATATGAAAAACAGTTGAAGGAACTGGGCATGGCTTGTCCAGTGAAGAAAAGGACCAGAAGAGACAGGATAGCAGTCTTCTAATATTTTGAGGGGCTGCCATGAAGAGGAGGGGGTCAAGCTATTTCCCAAAGCCCTTCCGAAGACCAGACTGTAGCCGCCCGATGTAGCATATATGTTAGGATAGGATAATATTATATCTGTACTTCTAGCATAATATGCCTTGCTCACTTTTGATTCCATTATAGCCAGGACAGGACTACACGAATTTCACATAGTCTGCCCTTCTGGTGGAAATCTACTAAAGGAAATAGCTGGCCATAAAATGGTTCAACAACATCCCCCTGATAACAAGAATGCATCACTCAAAGATGAAAGCTATGCAATATACATTGCTTGAAGCAACAGGATGAAACTGTGATGAAAGGACATTTGCCCATGGGAAACAGAGATTGGCTGTGATAAAGACAAATGGTTCAAACTACATAGAAACATAGAAGTCTGACGGCAGAAAAAGACCCCATGGTCCATCTAGTCTGCCCTTATACTATTTTCTGTATTTTATCTTAGGATGGATATATGTTTATCCCAGGCATGTTTAAATTCAGTTACTGTGGATTTATCTACATAGAAACATAGAAACATAGAAGTCTGATGGCAGAAAAAGACCTCATGGTCCATCTAGTCTGCCCTTATACTATTTTCTGTATTTTATCTTAGGATGGATATATGTTTATCCCAGGCATGTTTAAATTCAGTTACTGTGGATTTATCTACCACATCTGCTGGAAGTTTGTTCCAAGGATCTACTACTCTTTCAGTAAAATAATATTTTCTCATGTTGCTTTTGATCTTTCCCCCAACTAACTTCAGATTGTGCCCCCTTGTTCTTGTGTTCACTTTCCTATTAAAAACACTTCCCTCCTGGACCTTATTTAACCCTTTAATATATTTAAATGTTTCGATCATGTCCCCCCCTTTTCCTTCTGTCCTCCAGACTATACAGATTGAGTTCATTAAGTCTTTCCTGATACGTTTTATACTTAGGCCTTCCACCATTCTTGTAGCCCGTCTTTGGACCCGTTCAATTTTGTCAATATCTTTTTGCAGGTGAGGTCTCCAGAACTGAACATAGTATTCCAAATGTGGTCTCACCAGCATTCTATATAGCGGGATCATAATCTCCCTCTTCCTGCTTGTTATACCTCTAGCTATGCAGCCAAGCATCCTACTTGCTTTCCCTACCGCCTGACTGCACTGTTCACCCATTTTGAGACTGTCAGAAATCACTACCCCTAAATCCTTTTCTTTTGAAGTATTTGCTAACACAGAACTGCCAATACAATACTCAGATTGAGGATTCCTTTTCCCCAAGTGCATTATTTTACATTTGGAAACATTAAACTGCAGTTTCCATTGCTTTGACCATTTATCTAGTAAAGCTAAATCATTTACCATATTACAGACGCCTCCAGGAATATCAACCCTATTGCACACTTTAGAGTCATTGGCAAATAGGCAAACCTTCCCTACCAAACCTTCCCCTATGTCACTCACAAACATATTAAAAAGAATAGGACCCAGAACAGACCCTTGTGGCACACCGCTTGTAACCTGACTCTGCTCAGAATACTCTCCATTAACAATAACTCTCTGATGTCTACGCTTCAGCCAGCTGCAAATCCACTGAATTATCCAGGGATTAAGTCCAATCTTCACTAATTTATCTATCAGCTCTTTATGTAGAACCGTATCAAAGGCTTTGCTGAAGTATAGGTAGGCAATATCCACGGCACCTTTCCTTCATGAAAGGACATTTGCTCAAGGAAATTATTTGTGAGAAACATTTGCTCAAAGGAAACTAGTCAAGGAAATTGTTTAGTGACATATGAAGATAGGAAGGACTTGAAAGTTGTGTCATGTTTTAGAGTTATAGAAACATAGAAACATTGAAGTCTGACGGCAGAAAAAGACCTCATGGTCCATCTAGTCTGCCCTTATACTATTTCTGTATTTTATCTTAGGATGGATATATGTTTATCCCAGGCATGTTTAAATTCAGTTACTGTGGATTTATCTACCACGTCTGCTGGAAGTTTGTTCCAAGGATGTACTACTCTTTCAGTAAAATAATATTTTCTCATGTTACCTTTGATCTTTCCCCCAACTAACTTCAGATTGTGCCCCCTTGTCCTTGTCTTCACTTTCCTATTAAAAACACTTCCCTCCTGGACCTTATTTAACCCTTTAATATATTTAAATGTTTCGATCATGTCCCCCCTTTTCCTTCTGTCCTTATGTTATGTTATTAGATGTTTGCACGTCAGTTGACATGTACGTGTAAGCACCTCACCAGACAAGGAACAATGAACTATCCACTGTTGACCTCTCCCAAGAGGTCAGTAAGGGGCGTGCGTAAGTACACCAGCCTGCCTTCCATTCCCTATCCTAGTGTTTCTCTCTTACTAATATCAGGTATATAAACATTGTTATATCTTTGTATACTACCAATATGTAGTTGACGAAGGAAGGAAGGAAGGAAGGAAGGAAGGAAGGAAGAAAGGAGAGAGATAGGGAGGATGGGAGGGAGGAGGGAAGGGGAAGGAAGGAAAGGAAAGGAAGGAAGGAAGGAGAGAGAGAAAGAAAGAAAGAAAGAAAGAAAGAAAGAAAGAAAGAAAGAAAGAAAGAAAGAAAGAAAAACTGATCAAGGAGAGATTCAACCTGGAAATAAGGAGGAATTTTCTGAAAATGAGAGCAATCAACCCATGGAACAGAAACCGTCCTCAGAGGTTGTGCCAGCTTCATCACTGGAAACTTTCAAAAAGAGATTGACCTGCTATTTGTCAGAAACGGTTTAGGGTCTCCAGCTTCGGCGGGACGCTCGAGTATATGACATAACAAGGTCCCTTCCCACTCTGTTAATCTATTATTTCATCCCATCCAAAAGAGCAATTGCGGGTTGAGAGCAGATCCCGATAACCACGCGCGCAATAACCGGACCACTTTTTGGAGAGCCGACGTTTAACCAAACTTGGCGTTCCGCATCTTTGCCCAGATCTTTGAATCCCACCTTAAGAGCTTCAGCTCCCCAGGTTCCTTAGGACCCCCGCCCCTCTGAGAGCCTCCGATCCACCCCCAGTGCCCCACCCAACCCCAGCCACGAACTGCATCGCGACGGTGCGCTTCCTAGGACGCGGCGGTGGGGCGGAGAGCTTTACCTGTCTGCAGGCAGAGGAGGCTGGCTAGCAAAGCGGCGAAGAGCGGCTTCATGGTAACCGGCCGGTGGCGTCTGAACAGATCGGAGGAAGAAGAAGACAAGGTAGAAGAAGAGGCGGCGGCCCCTGCATCGCTCGGCATTTAAAGGATGGCGCGGCGAGGGCGGGGTGAGCAGCAGGAGACACCTCGCCCTGCCCTGCGGAACGGCTGGAGACTAGCTTCTGCGGCGTCTTGCTTGATCCCTTGGTCGGAAACCCAGCTCGGGGGTTGGGAGAAGGGCTGAGACGGGGGGGGGTCGTGCCTCCTACCCTCTTCCTTTCCCTCCTTCCCAGCCCAGTTCTTCCAATCTCCAGTCGGAATCTTAACCACTCCGTTTGGCCCTCCACGACCACAATTGGGGACATATAGACGCGCGCGCGCACATACATACATAAAACACAAACACGCAAACACACACACAGGCTAGCGAGAGGCAGAAGACTCGGGCGGACATCCCAGGGTTGCCAAAAGTGCTTTTCCCAAAGGCAACTGGACTTGGGAGTTTTCCCTTTTTAAAAAATAAAAAATAAAGTTTTTATTGTTTCCCTCGAGGACACATAGACCTTAATTCTTAACGAAATACACAGTTATACGTTTCTATCACAGTACATGGACCAGGGTCTTAATTTACACCTTTTATACATTAATTACCCACCTGTTTCCATTTTTATATCCTATCACTCCCCTCCATCTCGCTCTCTTCCCTCTACATTCTTTCTCCTTCTCTCCTTTTATCCTCCTTTCCTTCGCTCCCCTTCCTTCTCTAGTTTGGAGCTTTCCTTGAGAAGGTTTTGCTTCCCCATCCCTTCTGTTCTGTTTTCAAGGGGGTTGGGGAACACCCCCCCCCAAGAAAGTCCAGTATTTTGGGGGGGGATTTATTTGGGACAACCATGACCTGGGTGATGTAGAATCTCCATAGAGATAGGATAGAATAGATATAGAGTAGAATGGAATGGAATGGAAGAGAATAGAGAATAGAGAATAGAGAATAGAGAATAGAGAATAGAGAATAGAATAGAATTTTATTGGCCAAGTGTGATTGGACACACAAGGAATTTGTCTTTGGTGCAACTGCTCTCAGTGTACATAAAAGAAAAAGAGACATTTGTCAAGAATCATGTGGTACAACAGTTAATGATGATGCCTCCAGTGGTCCTTTCTCTTCTAGCCACAGTGCCAATGGGACAGGGGGCTTCCTGTCCTTCTCTCCACCTTTAATGGAGAATTTGGGGTACCATAACTGGGAAGGGGCACAGGGGCCCTTCCTGGAAGACACAGCTGCCCTCCCGCCTAGGTTTCCAAAGGACCTTTCTGGTTCTCCTGATTTCTGGTGATGGATCCTTTGTTTTGTCTTTTTCTTTCTTTCTTTCTTTCTTTCTTTCTTTCTTTCTTTCTCTCTTTCCTTCCTTCCTTCCTTCTTTTCTTCTTTCTTTCTTTCTATTTTCCTTCCTTCCTTCCTTCTTAACTTTCTTTCTATTTTCCTTCCTTCCTTCTTTCTTACCTTTCTTTCTTTCTTTCCTTCATTTCTTCTTTCTTTCTTTTTCTTTCTCTCTCTCTCTCTCTTTC
This sequence comes from Erythrolamprus reginae, assembly GCF_031021105.1. NCBI lineage: Eukaryota > Metazoa > Chordata > Lepidosauria > Squamata > Dipsadidae > Erythrolamprus > Erythrolamprus reginae. Next base: position 255,731,180 of record NC_091952.1, read on the forward strand.
TTTCTTTCTTTATTTATTTATACAAGTGTAGGATTATAGTTTGCATAAGCATAACATAAGCAGAAAGTAATGATAAAAGAAAAAATAGGACAGTAGGTCAGGGACGGTAGGCACAACAGTGCGCTTATGCATGCCCATTACAGACCTCTTAGAAAGGGGGAGAGAGGTCAACTGTAGACAATCTGAGGTTGAAGGTTTGGGGGTTTGGGGAAGAAACCACAGAGTCAGGTAATGGGTTCCAGGCGTTGATCACTCTGTTGCGGAAGTCGTGTTTTCTGCAGTCGTGTTTGAAGTGGTTTACATTAAATTTGAATCTATTACATGCTCTTTGTTGTTGCAGTTGAAGGTGAAGTAGTCACTAACAGGAAGGACATTTAGGTATATGATTTTATGAACTATAGTTAGATTGGATCAGAGGTGACATAGTTGTAAATTATCTAAACGCAGTATTTCAAGTCTGGTGGAGTAAGATGTTTTGTTGCGGGGGAAGGAGTGAAGGACTCTTTTGTGTGTTTTTCTTTGTATTATTAGAGTTGGAAGGGACCTTGCAGGTCATCTAGTCCAACCCCCCTGCTCAAGCAGGAGTCCCTGCACCCTTTTAGACAAATGGCAGTCCATTTGCCTTTCATTCATTAAAGTCAATGGCCTTTTTTTCCTGGTGCCAAGGAAAGCCATGCATTTAATTGCCCAGCTTAATGACAGAGGTTGCTTCTCAACCACCCTGAGGCAAAGGTGGCCTCCATGTCATCTCTGCCACTGGGTAGGAAGTGGGGGAAGAGAAGTGAGCAAGGATAAGAAGAAAAAAAGAAAGAAAAGAAAAGTATTGACTTCCAACTCTTTCCGTTGCAGTAAAATAGGGCATTAGCATTGAATAACAACCTTTTTGCTTTGTCATACTAATATAAACTAGCCATTTTTAAATATCGAATCCCAGCAACCGATTAGGTCCCACAGAGTTGGCCTTCTCCGGGTCCCGTCAACTAAGCAATGTCGTTTGGTGGGCCCCAGGGGAAGAGCCTTCTCTGTGGCGGCCCCAACCCTCTGGAACCAGCTCCCCCCTGAGATTAGAACTGCCCCCACCCTCCTTGCCTTTCGCAAACTCCTTAAGACCCACCTCTGTCGTCAGGCATGGGGGAACTGAAATATCTTCCCCAGGCCTATACTGTTTATGTATGGTATGTTGTGTGCATGTTTTTTAAATTATGGGTTTTTAGCTTTCTAATTATTGAATTTGTATTATATATTGTTGCTGTTGCTGTTGTGAGCCGCCCCGAGTCTGCGGAGAGGGGCGGCATACAAATTTAATAAATAAATAAATAAAATAAAATCTATCAATCTACTCGGTAAAACCCAAAGCCAGGGTTTCATTCTTTTCGAGCACAAAGTTCAGAAATGGTTTCCATGTGGAAACAAAAGTAGGTAGAGTGGTACTTCTACTTACGAACTTAATTTGTTCCGTGACCAGGTTCTTAAGTAGAAAGGCTTGTAAGTAGAAACAAATTTTCCCATAGGAATCAATGTAAAAGCAAATAATGTGTGCGATTGGGGAAACCACAGGGAGGGTAGAAGCCCTGTTTCCTCCCAGGAGATTCCTAGAGAGGCCCCACGGAGGCTTCTCCCTGCCTTTTCCGGCCCTGTTTCCTCCCAGGAGATTCCTAGAGAGGCCCCACGGAGGCTTCTTCCTGCCTTTTCCAGTTATAATTTCGGAGGTTCGGCAAAAAAAAATTGAAACACACAGTTCTTATCTAGAAAAGTTTGTAAGTAGAGGCGTTCTTAGGTAGAGGTACCAGTGTATGTTCTTTTCTTTAAGCAAAACAGTCAATTTTGCCATTTCAGCCAAACTCCATCATCTTCTACAACCATTCGTCCAGGGTAAGGAATCGAAGGGTCCTTCCATGTTTTTCTGCATACAATACAGTCTTGCTGTGGTCAACATATAGAATAGAATAGAATAGAAGTAAGGAAAGGAAAGGAAAATGAAATGGAATGGAATGGAATAGAATAGAATAGAATAGAATAGAATAGAATTTTTATTGGCCAAGTGTTATTGGACACACAAGGAATTTGTCTTGGTGCATATGGTCTCAACGTGCATAAAAGAAAAAGGTACATTTGTCAAGAATCATGTGGTACAACAGCACTTAATGATTGTCATAGGGGTCAAATAAACAATGAAGAAACAATCAATATTAATAAAAAATCTTAGGATACAAGCAACAAGTTACAGTTATACAGTCATAAGTTGGAGGAAAAGGATGATTGGAATAATGAGAAAAACTACTAGAAATAGAAGTGCAGATTTAGTAAAAAGTCTGACAGTGTTGAGGGAATTATTTGTTTAGTAGAGTGATGGCGTTCAGGGGAAAAACTGTTCTTGTGTCTAGTTGTCTTGGTGTGCAGTGCTCTGTAGCGACTTTTTGAGGGAAGGAGTTGAAACAGTTTGTGTCCAGGATGCCAGGCTCAATCAATATTTTCCCCGCCCTCTTTTTGACTTGTGCAGTCTACAGGTCCTCAATGGGAGGCAGGTTGGCAGCCATCGTTTTCTCTGCAGTTCTGATTCTCCTCTGAAGTCTGTGTCGGTCTTGTTGGGTTGCAGAACCAAACCAGACAGTTATGGAGGTGCAGATGACAGACTCAGTGATTCCTCTGTAAAACTGGATCAGCAGCTCCTTGTTCTTTAGCACTCTTTTTGTATAGCATAGAGCACTCGTCTCCAAACAACCTGGTCATTTGTACAAGTCCCTTATCAGTTCTGTGATACTTAGCTTGCAGCTGTGAGGCAATTTACAGTCCTTCTTTCACAAAGTGAAACACACTTTGCTCTGGTTTAGTTTCAAAGCGGGGAAAAATCAGCCCACAAAAGGTCAAAGTCAGCAAAGCAGTCACGAAACACAAGGATCAGATAATTGATCTCCTTCTGAGCTTTCTGCCACACTCTCCTCCTCCCTGTCACTCATGTCTTCTTGGTCAGAGGAGCCTTCATCATCAGATTCCACCGGGGCAGGGGGGAACAGGCCTGCAGCATGTGGATGTCTCCCCCACATCCACAGTCCTTGGGGCAGGAGCTGGGCCAGAGCTAACCACGACAGTTGTTAAGTGAATTGCTGCACTTTTTAAGTTAGGAACACATTTCTGACTCCCCAAATCAACACAGACTGTAGAAACTTTTGCATCTCATTTGTAAAACAAGGACCCTGAGAATGGAGGAAGAATGAAGTGGCACACACTGCAAACTGCTGAAGACAAGTGTGAAGTTTCCGCAGTCTGTGTTGATTTGGGGAGCCATGTCATCTGCTGGTGTTGGTCCACTATGCTTCATTAAGTCCATCTACCAGGAGATTTTGGAGCGCTTCATGTTTGTTTCTGTAGACGAGCTGTATGGGGATGCAAAAAAGACACTGAAACTGGAAAAAGTACAGAAGATAGCAACCAGAATGATAAAAGAGCTAGAAAGTGTTGGTCATGACCTTTAAAGCCCTATATGGCATTGGACCAGATTACCTCCGGAACCGCCTGCTACCGCACGAATCCCAGCGACCGATAAGGTCCCACAGAGTTGGCCTTCTCCGGGTCCCGTCGACTAAACAATGTCGTTTGGCGGGCCCCAGGGGAAGAGCCTTCTCTGTGGCAGCCCCGGCCCTCTTGAACCAACTCCCCCCGGAGATTAGAACTTCCCCCACCCTCCCTGTCTTTCGTAAACTACTCAAGACTCATTTATACCGCCAGGCATGGGGGAGTTGAGATAGGTCTTCCCCCTAGGCCATTACAAGTTATGCATGGTATGTCTGTATGTATGTTTGGTTTTATAATAGGGGTTTTAGTTGTTTTTTATTATTGGATTGTACATGTTGTTTTTATTATTGTTGTTGGCTGCCCCGAATCTACGGAGAGGGGCGGCATACAAATCCAATAAATTATTATTATTATTATTATTATTATTATTATTATTATTATTATTATTATTATTATAAACCAAAACATACAAGGAAAGATTGCAGGAACTGGGCATGGATAGTCTAGTGAAGAGGAGGTTCAGGAGGGACATGATAGCAATCTTGAGGGGCTGCCACAGTGAGGAGGGGGTCAGGCTGTTTTCAAGCACCAGAGGGCCAGACAAGGAGCAATGGATGGAAGCTGACCAAGGAGAGATTCAACCTGGAAATAAGGAAGAACTTTCTGACGGTGAGAGCGATCAACTGGTGGAATGGCCTGCCTGCGGAGGTTGTGAATGACCCAACACTGGAGACCTTCAAGTAGAGACTGAGATCTTATTTATTTAATTTATTTATTTATTTTGTCCAATACACAATACACAATTTATTTTGTCCAATACACAATAATACACAATGAAGCTTATAGAGATATAGTAGAGAAGATATGTAAGATATAGGGGAGATTATAGGACAGGGGGCGGGAGGCACTATAGTGCACTTATGCACGCCCTTTACTGACCTGTTAGGAATCTGGAGAGGTCAACCGTGGATGTTGGGGGTTACGGGATGACACTACGGAGTCCGGTAATGAGTTCCACGCTTCAAGAACTTGATTACTAAAGTTGTATTTTTTACAGTCAAGTTTGGAGAGGTTAATATTAAGCTTAAATCTGTTGTGTGCTCTTGTGTTGTTGTGGTTGAAGCTGAAGTAGTCACCGACAGGCAGGACATTGCAGCATATGATCTTGTGGGCAATACTTAGATCATGTTTAAGACATCGTAGTTCTAAGCTTTCAAGACCCAGGATTGTAAGTCTAGTTTCGTAGGGTATTCTGTTTCGGGTAGAGGAGTGAAGGGTTCTTCTGGTGAAGTACCTTTGGATGGTATAGGGTCTCCTGCACCAGAAGGAGGTTGGATTTGAAGACTCACAGGGTCCCTTCCAACACAAACTATAAACTCTCCAAGCACAGGAAAGACAATGCACCCCCAACGGAGACATTCGCCGAGAAGTGAAAACAAGGTTGTTTGTTAGCAGACCGACATAAAGCAAAGTTTATACACCAGCCTTTATGTAAATATTGTGTTTGTGTAGGCATATATCTACTTCTCGTGGCCAAGTCTTAATACACTGTCTGATTTAATATCTGGAACTTCATTAAAAGACGTAATGTGCTACTGCTTTGTTTACCATACAAATGCTACTGGTTTCTATCCTCCTTCCACACTGGCTTAGTCACAAGTTAAGAATGCTCTCGGTTTCTTTCTTTTTAATGATCTCTTTATTTATTTACTTATTTTATTTATTCATGGTTAGAGTTGAAAGGGACCATGCAGGTCATCAAGTCCAACCCCCTGCCTGAACAGGAAATCCTAAAGGACCCCAGCCAAATGGCAGTCCAATCTCCTCTTGAAAGAGTCCAAAGTTGGGGAGTTCACAACCTCCACAGGCAGGCTGTTCCACTGGTTGATCGCTCTGACCGTCAGGAAGTTCTTCCTTATTTCCAGGTTGAATTTCTCCTTGGTCAACTTCCAGCTGTTGCTCCTTGTCTGGCCCTCTGGTGCCCTGGAAAATAGTGTGACCCCCTCCTCTCTGTGGCAACCCCTCAAGTACCTGTAGACTGCTATCATGTCCCCTCTGGCCCTCCTTTTCTCAAGGCTATCAATGCCCAGTTCCCACAATCTCTCTTCATAAGTCTGGGTATCTAGTCCGCTAATCATTTTGGTTGCTCTTTTCTGCATCTTCTCCAGAGTTTCAAGGTCTCTTTTGAAGTGTGGTGACCAGAACTGGATGCAGTACTCCAGATGTGGTCTGACCAGGGTGTAGTAGAGTAGTATTAATGCCTCTCTAGTCTTGGAGTGTATCCCCCTGTTGATACAGCTTAGGATTGTGTTGGCCTTTTTAGCTGCTGCTGCACATTGCTGGCTCATATTTACTTGATTTTCCACCAAGACTCCGAGATCTCTGTCACAGTCACTACTGCTAAGTAGGGTTCCCTCCAGACTGTATGCGTGTCTAGGTTTTTTTTAACCTAGGTGAAGGACTTTACTCTTCTCGACGTTGAACATCATTTTGTTAGTTTGGGCCACACAGTGTTAATCTATTTAGGTGTTTCTGTATCTTATTTTTTTATTTTTATTTTTATTTTTTTTGTTAAACAATTATAGGGTGATAATTTGTTAAAATTAAACATTAGATAAGTAATGATAAAAAGAAACAAAAGAAGACAATAGGACAGGGACGGTAGGCACAGTGGTGCGCTTATGCACGCCCCTTACAGACCTTTTAGAAAGGGGGAGAGGTCAATGGTAGATAGTCTAAGGTTAAAGGTTTGGGGGTTAGGAGTAGAAACCACAGAATCAGGTAGTGCATTCCAGGCGTTGATTACTCTGTTGCTGAAGTTGTATTTTTTGCAGTCAAGTTTGGAGCGGTTGACATTTAGTTTAAATCGATTTTGTGCTCGTGTGTTGTTGCGGTTGAAGGTGAAGTAGTCGTTAACAAGTAGGACATTTTGGTATATGATTTTATGAACTATAATTAAGTCGGAGTGGAGACGACAGAGTTGTAAGTTGTCTAAACCAAGAATTTTGAGTCTGGCGGAGTAAGGTATTTTGTTGTGAGAAGAGGCGTGGAGGACTCTTCTTGTGAAATATTTCTGGACTCTCTCAATTGTGTTGATGTCAGATATGCAATGTGGGTTCCATACAGGTGAGCTGTGTTCTAGGATTGGTCTGACCAATGTTTTGTAAGCTCTTGTTAGCAGTTCAAAATTACCAGAGAAGAAGCTGCAGAGGATTAGGTTAACAACTCTTAAAGCCTTTTTGGCAATGTTGTTGCAGTGGGCTCTAGGCCTTAGGTCATTGGATATGAGGACTCCAAGGTCTTTGACAGAGTGAGGGTTATCAATAAGTTCAATTCCTCCAAGTTTGTATTTAGTATTCTGATTCTTTTTACCAATGTGTAAGACAGAGCATTTAGTGGTGGAAATTTGAAGTTGCCAGGTTTTAGACCATTCTGCTAAGTGGTCAAGGTTCTTCTTGTCTATCTCTCCTGACCAGTAATGGGCTGTTGCCGGTATAACTGGGATCGCCAA